>NW_010524848.1:0-875 GCF_000687285.1 Phaethon lepturus | reverse complement strand
AGGGCGCGAGGGGGAGGGGAGGGGGGGCTAGTGGACCTCTGGGGGGCTGCAGAGCCCCTGCGGGGCAGGGGGGAGCAGCCAAACAACACTGGGACCGGGAGCGCTGAGGACTGGTGCTGCTGTTACAGGTAATGAATGCCAGGAGGAAGGAACAGCTCAGAAGGGCAAAGAGGGGGGCAGCAGTGGGATGGACAGACCTTTGGGGACACAGCTGGGGTAATGCGTGTCCCATGGGGCATGGCAAAGGGACTATGTGGACCCCAAATGCCGCCGAGGCACAACCACAGCAGGAAAACCTGAGGGGGTCCTGCCCCCAGCCCGTGCTGGTGAGCATACCCGAGCAGGGGTATGGTGGTATGCCCCCATGCTGCCGTGCTGAGACATGCGGTCAGCATATAAGACACCCCGCGCCATGGCTGCTGGGGACCCAAACGGGATCCATATGGGGTGCCTGGCACCCCCAGTGACCACCAATGCTGCCTGAGTGGAGGATGCTCAGACCTCTCTCAGCTGAATCCTGCCAAGCGTAACTCAGCAAGATGCCAGCAAAGACCAGCCTGGCAGAGGGACGGTGCCGGCTGCCAGCTCAGCACGGCCCTGCAAGAAAGTCTGGGGCAAGGTCAGCCCGAGGGGGAGATGCTGCTCCGAGCCCCCGTGTTTCTACCACAGCTATTTCTCCCTCACACGCAGCCCCCTGCCTCAGTTTCCCCATCTGGGTCAGCGCCCGGCATGGGGAGCAGCTGGGAGGGCAATGTTAAATTAATGGTTTATGAATGAATTCCACCTGCGGTGTGCCCCGTGCCACGGCGGGCAGCAGGGCTGCCTGGGCTCCTGCCCTCTCTGGCAGCGGACGCGGGGCAGTTAAGGAGCCGCAT
>NW_010524847.1:0-1423 GCF_000687285.1 Phaethon lepturus | reverse complement strand
GGGAGACTTCTCAACCCTTCTCACGGGCTTCCCCCTCGGAGCAGGGCAGAGCGGGCGTGTACGGGCAGAGCTGGCTGCGGAGCCCCAGGCTGTAAGGGCAGGGCTTGCTGCCTGCAGAACGCCCTGCCGGACCGGGACGCGGGCAGGGGCACGCGCGTGGGCATGGACCGGTGGGTACCCAGAGCTCCTGCCCTCGGTATGGTTTGGGTGCAGGAGACATGCTCCTTCGCCCCCCTCTCTGCCAGGGCTGGGGCTGAAGGCGGCTTTCACAGGAGGGACGTCCCCGCAGGGACAGCAGCGATGCCGGGCCCCCCTCCCCATCGGGGGCTCGCCCCTCAGCGCTGCGCTCTGCTCTGGGGGAGGACGGGCAACTGCCCGGTCCGGTCCGGCTAGCGCAGGCAGCGCAGCAGGCGGCAAACAGACACCCCCAAGGTAATCACGACAGACTAGGGAGATGGCTCCGTCCTGCTAAAACCAGGAAAGTCCTCGCGGAAAGGGAGGCAGCCACGCAGCTTTAACCAGAACTGCACCAGCCCACCAGAAAGGCAGTGCCAGAGAGACGACCCCGCCAGCACCTCGCTGCACTGCGTGCTCTGGCGGTGTTAGGTCCTTCTCCCACTTCCTCCAAAAGCCAAAAAACCAACCAAGTTAGTGCAAACAGAAGAAAGCTGTCTCCTTCCCAGGGCCTGGGAGACAAACCACAGAGGCTTCTGCATACTTGTGTAGCTTCTTCCTATCCAGTCATGCCAAAAGCATTCAAGTAATTTTAAATCTAGGGTCCTTCTTCAGCATAGCAGGATACCACCCTCGGTAAGAACAGGTCCTGGGGATGGGACCCCCCGCAAAGGGGCTGAAGCCTGTACACACCAAAGCTGGTATTTCTGCCACGTGATGCCGGGACACAGGCTTCACTGCTGTGTTTGTCTCTTCCCAACATTTCTAACGTGCCACAGGCATCTACAGGAAAAACAAAAAGCAATTTCTGTTAATTCTCTATATATGTGCATCACTATCACCTTCAGATTTACGTGACAGCCCATGTTAAACGCAAGTTAATTTTAAAAGCCTGATTCTAAGGAAAACACCACACTGTACACGCTCGCTCAGTTTTCCACACGGCAGATGCCAGCCCTGCCCCATCCGCTGCCCGCAATGCCTGCCCGGAGTGGGGACGGACACCGGGGTGCTGGTGCACCGACCAGACCCAGCACTGCCACAAACATCTTGCTTTCTCCATAAGGCGTGGGATGGGGCCAGTATTTTGGAGCACAGGTACAGCCTCTTCTCACAACCGATCATCCCCCAGAGGATCCCATGTCGCCTCCGAACAGGCCTGCGGCCAGGAGCTATTCTTGCCCCATATTGCTGTCACGGCTGCTGCTCCACGGCACCCAGCACAATATTAATAACAGCTAAAGGCTGG
>NW_010524846.1:0-841 GCF_000687285.1 Phaethon lepturus | reverse complement strand
TGGCCTCGCACAGCTCACACGCGGCCGGGTTCGTCCCCGAACACAAGCTGTCCCTCCCTGGCACCGCCCCACATCCTCGGGGACGCCCCCGGCGCCGGAGCATCCCCCGGGACCCCCGAGACGAGGCACCCACCGACCCGCCGCGGGGAGATTGACGTATGAAATTTATTTAGGAAAAACAAAACCCACCAAAAAAAAAAAAGGGGGGGGGAAGGAGAAGGAGAAGGAGAAGGAGAAGGAGAAGGAGAAGGAGAAGGAGAAGGAGAAGGAGAAGGAGAAGGAGAAGGAGAAGGAGAAGGAGAAGGAGAAGGAGAAGGAGAAGGAGAAGGAGAAGGAGAAGGAGAAGGAGAAGGAGAAGGAGAAGGAGAAGGAGAAGGAGAAGGAGAAGGAGAAGGAGAAGGAGAAGGAGAAGGAGAAGGAGAAGGAGAAGGAGAAGGAGAAGGAGAAGGAGAAGGAGAAGGAGAAGGAGAAGGAGAAGGAGAAGGAGAAGGAGAAGGAGAAGGAGAAGGAGAAGGAGAAGGAGAAGGAGAAGGAGAAGGAGAAGGAGAAGGAGAAGGAGAAGGAGAAGGAGAAGGAGAAGGAGAAGGAGAAGGAGAAGGAGAAGGAGGAGGAGAAGGAGAAGGAGAAGGAGAAGGAGAAGGAGAAGGAGAAGGAGAAGGAGAAGGAGAAGGAGAAGGAGAAGGAGAAGGAGAAGGAGAAGGAGAAGGAGTCGTCGTCTCCTCCTCGGGCTCCGCCGGAGCCCAGAACAACCAGCGCCGCGAGAGGGGAGGACAGAGAAGCCGGGGGAGGTTTTGCACGCCCGCACACGCCCGCGCACACTCGTGGGTGAGCCGCGCTGGGT
>NW_010524845.1:3664-3916 GCF_000687285.1 Phaethon lepturus | reverse complement strand
GATTTTAAGGTTGCTTTCTGTGTTCTTGTTGGTGTTTTATCAGCCTGGGCTGGAAGGGCGCGGGGCACCTAATGGAACAGCCTTTGCACATCTGAAGCCTGTAGTCGTTCATTGCTTTGGAGGATTTCCATTTAGTGTCATGAAAAACCCATTTTACTGCTAATTTGGCTTGAACGTTGGCTGTCAGGACAGGAATGTGCAGAGCTCCTGACATCGGTGGCTGAGGGGGGTTTCCCCTCCACGGCCCCCCCC
>NW_010524845.1:0-3526 GCF_000687285.1 Phaethon lepturus | reverse complement strand
TGTCTGGGCGATGTGGCGTGTCCTTACCGGCTCCAGGAAGCGTGTGCATCCCTGGTGCGCCGAGCCAGGCGCCGGGTGGTCTGCCGGGACCGGGCATGCGAGTGGTTTGTGCGCCGTCCCCAAAGCATCGACCACCTCGGTGGTGCGGGCGGATCGTGGCGTGGCTGCAGCTGGGGACCCTGGAGAATTTCCCCTGTGGTCCCAGTGCCGTCGTTCAGTGTAATATTCAGTGTCCTAATCCCATTAACTCTCCCCTTTGTCTCCCCCACCCGAAATCCTTAATCGGCTCTAGCAGCTGGGGCAGGCAACCGCGGTGCAGCTGCACGGCTCCTTCAGCTGAGGCTGCTCCTGGGACGACGGCTTCCCTGCAAGGCTGTGGTTTCATGTGGGAGCGCTCGACGGGATTTGGCTTTTTATCTCACTTCCAGATCTCCGGGGTTTAAGACGGCGCTTCTGCCGGGCGCGCTGCCGCTCGCAGATGGCAGAGCCTTCGGGAGCGGAGCTGCCCTTGGCCCCCGCTTTGCCAGCTGGGGAAGCGGAGGCTCGTTGCAGAGAACTTGCAAGACTTTAATTGCAGCATCTGTACTGAGGTTTGCGCTAGTCTTGAAGGTTTAAATTAGACTGGTTTCTAATTAGCAGAAGTTAAAAAGAAATCTAATTTATCTTAAAACAGTAGAAGCCTACCGTGGGCTTCAGCTTTTACCTTGACTTCAGCCGGTGCTTTCCCATCTAGACAGGGTGTGTGGGGCACCCGGCATCACCCACAGCTGGGGCTTGGGGGGTGGGTCGGTCCCGTGGGAGCGTGGGGTGCCTCGGGCCGCTCTGTGCTGGGCTAGCAGCTCAGGAGGACGCCAGGCCTGTGCTGCTGCCTTGGCTCGCTGCAGCGTTCTCCCCTTCAGGAGGGCTGGGTTTTCCCCCCTTCCCCTCGGATGCCGCTTGGCAAAGCAGCGGAGGACGGTGGGGGTGTGAAAGCACAAGTATGCTCTCTCCAAAGAAGTCTTAAAACTTGACCTAAGCAGCGAAACACATCTGTGCTTAAATGGGGCTGGCCTGGAGCTGTGCAGGCTGCCGTGCGCAGGTGCCTCGGTGGGCAGAGCTCCTCGCCCCCTCCGCTTCCCACCTCTGGCACGGGAATGCTGCACGGCTTGTCGACGGCTGCAGGGGGAGATGAAGATGTTTCTAATTAGGCAGAGGTTTGAAATACCCTTCTAAATATGCCAGCCCTGATGGGTTTTGCTGTGGCTGCTGACAGGCCCGGAGGCATTTCAACACGCCTTGGTCGCTCGGCTCCGAAATTGCTTTGCAAACCAGGGCAGGAGCCTCGTGCCGCACCTGCGGATGCCGGGGCTGGTCGGGCAGCCCTGCGACGTCTGCGCTCGTTTGAACCCAGCGAGTCCACGGGCTCCTTCCACGCCCCCCAGCAGGAGCCAGAGGTGGAACGCTCGGTGTTTTCCCAATGTCCCGTGCCTGGGTGATCAAACCCGGTGGAGGCAAGTGAGCCGCGTGCCCTCCCCGGGGGGGGTCTGCTCGCGTGCTGGCGGGAGGCACGGGCCCCGTGGTGTGGGATGCGCCGCGGTCCTGCGTGGCTTTTGGGAGTGGATGGCTGCGTAAGGTGCACGTGCTTCACTGCTGGGGGAGAGACCTTTGGCTGCTGTAAGGAGCCCTGCCGTAATCGCTGTGACGCGCGGGCAGAGCCCTGGTGACAAATCATTAACTTGCTCCGACAGGCCGGGTGCTGACGAGTGTTGGTGATAATTTCTTCTGAAGCGTCTGAACTTTACAGATGTAATGCAATTGCATGAAGAAATTAAGCCGGGGCTCAGCAGCTCCGCGTCTGCGTCCCTCCCCGCTGCCTCGGCTCCTCCGGCAGCATCAGGGCCAGGTGGCTAAATCCCGTGTTTCTGGACACCGTGACTGAAGCTGGGAACAGCCTGCAAGCCTCACAGCCTAAATTTAAACCCTGCAATTATTATGTTCTTAAAGGACAACTTGTTCTTTGTGCTCTTTAAAACAAAATAATAACTTTTTCTTATCCAGATGGAGTTATTGTGATTAATTGTACCACGCCAGTTCTCCTTTCTGTGGACAAGTGGCAAGTTCCCATCTTTCCCAGCAGTGTTTCTAATGAGATCAGCGAACTTGAGGAGGGGATGTGTCCACGTGGGTCCTCCCGATGCAGTACCTCTGTGGGTGGCAGTGTCTGTGCCAGCAACTGGGGATGTGAGGGGAGGAGATGCACTGCCGGAGACCCCGTGATGGGTCTTGGCATGTGAATGTCCCTGGGAAGACTGTCCCTGGGCTGGGGTCCGGCTGTGGGGCTTGCCCCAGGTGGGCAGAGCCAGCCAGGCACAGCACGAGCTGTGACAGGGCGACCTGATGCCAAATCAAGGCTGCTGGATCCATGCCGTCCCTGTGCGTGTGGGGCAGGGAGGTCACGCTGGGCGAGCCGGGGCTGTGGGGACACGGTGCGGGCAGTGGGGCTTCCCGGGGAAGCCCAAGCCGTGGTTCGGTGGACGGTGCTTTGGCACAGCTCTTGCACGAGTCCCGGGTGCCCAGCGGTTCCTGGGGCCGTGGTGCCGCATGCGAGGGCTTGGCCGCACGGCGTTGTGCATGCTCTCGCAACGGGAGAGCACTTGATGGATAATACCTTGTCGTTTTGTGATGTGAAGTGCCAAAATATTGCAGCCTGGACTTGGCGTGTGCTGGAGCTGTCAGTAGCTGTTAATTCGGGTGAAGGCGAGGCACTTGCAGAGGCTTGGGGAACGCGCTCTGCTTTGATGGGGAGCATCAGCGTCAGGCGGGCGATGCCGCGCGGCCGGGGCCGGTTCTGCCGCCGGGAGCCTGGTCTCGCCATGCTCGGGGGGATGCAGCATCCCCTGAATAGCAGGGGCGGGGGCTTTGCACGGGGCTTTCAGCAGCTCACACCACCTCATTGGGAGCAGCTGAAAAATAAACAGGGTTTTAGAGCCCCCTCTGGGGGGGAGCCCAGGCCTGAAGAGCAGCTCTTGCACCCCTCGCTGCCCTCCCTGAGTGACCCAAAGGTGTCGGAGCTGGTGGGGTGGCCAGGAGCTGCTCCGGACGTGCAAGCCTCGGCGAACAAAGGCCATCGGCTCCTTTGTGTGCGGGCCGGGGCGGCCTCGCGCCCTGCAGCCCGCTCGAACAAGAGACTGGTCCCCTGTCGCCTGTCTCCTCCTCATTAAACTTCAAGCTGCTCTCGTCCCCCTTTGAATTCCTCCACTTATCTCCACTGTAAAGCCCCATTGAAGGCACTCGCGGTAGCCGGGATCTGACTCTAAGGCTTCCCATTGACGCTGGTGAGATCTTAAAAAGCTCCTTTCTCTGCCTGCTCCTGCTGCGTGTTCCTGCGAGGGACCCTCTTCAAAACCGGCGAAGCTTTTGTACAGCGCTGGGTCTGTTGCGGCGTCTGCAGGAGCTTCATTAGCTGCTGCCCGGCTTCGTTAGCCATCCGCGCAACGGTGCCGCTTCTGGGGTGCCTCTGGGCAGGGGGTCGCGGGCGGTGGGGCAC
>NW_010524844.1:4002-5354 GCF_000687285.1 Phaethon lepturus | reverse complement strand
CGGCAGCAGAGACGTCTCGAAACTGGTTGAAAAACTCCGGCAGCACAAGAGCTCGTTCGGTTTGACCCCCTGGGTATCGCTGGCCATAGAATAGCAGCCGGGTGTGCTAATAACTCAGGCTCGATACATCTAACTGTAAAGAAATAGTGAGTATACAAGCGGCTGTTAGAGGTAACACCCGTCCAAATCCAGCAGTTTAAGTATCTGTTCTCAAACTAAAATATTAGTTCTCAAATGAACAGAAACAGTACATAAATGCGTATCATTAAAAACTCAAAAGCACGAGAAAAACAGGGAGCTGCAATTGCTTTTGGCAGTTTAATTTAACCAGTAACTCGGAGGTTTGACAAGTTGTTTGCCATGCCATGTGAGAAACGCTTTTTTTTTAATTAAAAATAAGTGAACACAACCAAACAAAAGGCCAGTGGAGCGGAGCGGGATAGAGCCATGGGAAACACCGGAAGAGCAGGAGGCAAAGTCTTGGCTCTCACAAGCGCGAGCTCCGGCAAGCGAGTAGCGTATGACTACACCCTCGCTGGCCTTAACGCAGCTGAGGATGCTTCAATCACGAGTCAAAAAGGAAACGCAAAAACTGCCCGGTTCCAACCCCGAGGGCAGCTTTTCATGCCAGCTCTGCCCTGCATCAGGATCATCAGAAGGAAAATGGGAGAGCGTGTGGGGCTGGACATGTTCCCCTCCCCTGGACCAAAGTAAATCTCAGCGTGCGCTGCAGAGGCTGCCGGTCTCCATCTGGCCGCGGGGAGCCCAAGCGAGAGGCACACATCACAGGAGACAGACCTGATGCACCGTCAAGTTGAGCAAGAGATCAAAGTCAAGGGAGGTGGATTTTCTCTCTGCTTTTTGCATCGCCTGGATTCTCGCAACTGGGGTCTAAATGAAGCTGAGTAGTGAGGGGAAAAAAGGGAAAGAAAAATAACCCTCTGACTTAGTACTTCACCAGCATCCTTTGAGTGCTTTAAAACATTAAAAACCTGGGTGAGTTGACCCCATGTATGTGAAAGATGTATAAAAAACATGCTCAGCTGAGAAACCTTTCCCTTTTCACAATCGGCTCTCTGGACAATTACTACCTCCAGGCAGGTCACACCTGGAGCATCAAAGAAGTTGGAGTCAAATGCATCGGATAAAAAAGCAGACCCCACTGAGACAAGCTCTCTCCAGCTTATAAAAACCATGAATCACTGGCAGAAAGGGAACAAGAAATTAGAGAGGAAGAGTGTGGTGATACAAACAACATTAGAGACAGGACCATATCCCCATCGGAACTGACTCTGCTTCGGGTGTGGATCCACCTCTTCTGTTCCACTCCCTCTCCTTAACAACATATATAT
>NW_010524844.1:317-3873 GCF_000687285.1 Phaethon lepturus | reverse complement strand
GTCGGGGGCCGCTGGCAAAGCGAGGATCCGGCATCCGCCTGGCGCCCAGCCCTGCGGCTGCCCAGCCCCGCTGGCAAATGCACCTTCTCTTGGGGCCCAAAAGAAAGCACAGTCAGCTCGACCGATAGAAAGCTATGGGGATTTTTGTCTCGCCTTTCTTAACTGCTTGACAACATGAAAAAAAAGTTACTGCGATAAAAAAAATGAGTAGGAGATTCCTGCGCTGCCTTAATGCCTCTATGGTGGGCTACAGTAGCATAAGGTGCTTTATCACTCGGGTAGTGGTGCATGATGGAGAGGACGGGCAGATGGATGGCTGAAGACCTGACAGCAAAATTCAGGCTATCAAAACAACGCAACTGCTTAAAACAGGTTCAGCTTACCCAGTATACCCATCAGCCAGAGACTGGGTGCGCGTGTATGAGTGTGTGCCACGTGCTGGACCAAAGGAGCTCTACAAAGCTTTTTCTCTCAAAATCAATCTTGTAAGTTTAAAAAAAGCTTCAAAAGAGTAATAAGCTGTCAATGCCACAATCTGTTCTTTCTCTTACGAAGATACAGACTTCTGCCAGTGCGGAGGGCGAGGGGAACGGGAGCACATTCCCCCTCCGAGACACGAGTCACGTCCCTGCCTGGACAGCCCCTGCTCCGATCCCACCCGGCCCCTCTCGGCTCGGCGGGGCGGATGCTGGGCTCAGGCTTCAGCGCTTCCCAGCCGAGCGCATTGTGCAGGGGCTACATGCTGGGTCACTCGGCCCTCCAGGACTGCGGCTCTGAATTAACATTTAATTAATTTGTTTCCTTGTAAACTCCGTTTCTACCACCCCCCTTTCCAGTGCCAGCAGCAGCCACAGCTGCCCTCGCCATGCCCTCCCTGTGCTCCGCTGCCATCACTGGGATCAGACCGCACTCCTCTCCTGGGCCATTACTCTCCGTTACTTAGAGAGTAAGTTTAGCTTATTGCAAAAGAAAGAGGTGCTGCGTAGTGCCCGAAGGGACCGCTGTGGGACACAGCTTGTGCTCGGGGCAGGGAGAGGCTTTATTTATCTGTAGTGACCCTCACATAGTGAACCCTGGGTTACAAATGAGCTTTTATGCTTTTATTGCACTAACTTGGTTTTCTATCAGCACTTATGGGAAAGGAGGGTTGCAAAAGGTTATCAGTGTTTTGCATCTTGCAAAACTGGAAAATATCAATTTCCTGCAGACATCAAGGCCTAGACTAAAAAAAAGTTCACTAGAAAAACCTGCAGCATATAGCTTGTATGCACAGTCTTTACATATACACACAGTAACTGCCGGCACAGAGCAGCCACTGTCCAAAAGTCATGGTAACAGCATACCCAGATTATGCAACCGTATTTTCATTCCTGTTTCTTGCCATACTTGTGTTTTCTTTCACGTCTGCTCTTCCTCTTGGTGCTCCTATTGGTTTACAACTCACATCTACCTCCCCAAATCCCCTTATTTCAGTTCTGCACTTAGTGGGCAAAACAGAACTTGTTATTACTGCAAATAATACTAGTCAGGCTGGTAACCCTGAGCTTGCAAGCTGGCTCCCCACTCCCACGAGAGACATCACTGATGATGGTCAGACAGCAAAATAAACAAAAAAGGCAACTCCATCAATAACCAGAGATTCCCTCGGAAAGCCTGACGCTGCACATTCTGCTGATGAAACGCCTCTATTTCCATTTCATTTGCCTTTTCCTCTTGCCTTTTATTCTTCTTTTCACAGCTTATTTGCACACCCCTTGTGTTCATGGCACTTGGGGGGATACCCAGATGTGGAACAAGACCAGGCAGGTGCCGGGAAGCCCTGGAAATGAAGCCGTTCCTGGCAGGCCTGGAGTTGGTCCCCTGAGGCAACAATTCAGTCCTAACAGCAGGAAGATTCAAGTGGTGGAAAGACGTAGAGTGATCAACTGTCCATCCAGCACACACATAGCACTATTTTCTGTGGGAAGAACATTTTTCCCAAATTTAAAGATTTTTCTGGTGCTAGCGATGGTGGCAGAGAGACCTCCAGTGGCTGGTGCAACAGGAGCGATCGCCCTTCACATCCCCACTGCCTCTCCCTGCCCCAGGCACGCAGGCGCCAGGGTTTTGGGGCCAACGCAGCTTTTGGGGCCGGTGAGAACAGCCCCTCGGGGTAAGCCGGGGCAGGACATCACCGCTTCGCCCAGTGTCACACGGAGCTGTGACCGTCCCCGGTGTCCGGACCCCTACTCTGAAGGGAGCGGGACTGACCACGGGGCTGCTTTGGCCCACGGTGGAAATACAAAACAAGACAGTCGCTCTGAGTTAAAAAGGAGTTTGGGTTCCTAGCCTAAGAGTTCATTTACCTCTTTCCAAAGATCATTGTTTTGATTTCACTTAAAAGGGTAGTTTTTATTTTATTGGTTTTCCTTTTAAACTCAAATGAGCTAAACTGGATTGCAAGGACTTTTACAAAGTCAGAACAAACTCTGAAAGAATATTGGTGGCTTGAAACTGTATTTGCAGCAGATAAACTATTCATGTAAAAAAAAACCAACAGGAGTCCTAATTTCCTTATGACAATGCATGCACACTGGACATAAAGCCTCAGTATTACTAATGCAATGGCAAATTATATCAATAATAATAATGATGATTCAGTGTTGCTTATGACCATGCAGGTGCACTGAAAGCTAACACAGCAGCAAGCCAAGCTACCTTCAGTCAAACCAAGACTGGAAACTCCACCTGCCTTGCAAACCAGCCGGGGAATCAGCAGTTTTCCTCCAAGGAGCTGCTGCCACAGGCACAACCAGTGATACAGCCGAGGTTGCAAGAGGGTGTGGGGTGGGTACTTTGCGGGTCCAGCGTCCTTTTTGCCTGCTGTGCACCTGCTGTGATTTTTCCGCTGCCAAACAGCAATACCTCAGCATTCACTACAGCAATCCATACAGACACATCAGGCCGACCAAGAGGAAATATCAACAAGCTGTAAAACAGATGTGCAAAAAGTAACACTTATATAACGAGGAGGAGTTTTATCACGCAGCGAAAAAGGAAAACATTTTGCTTTTCATTACCAGTGATGTTCTGCTTTGTTCTGATGCACCATCCCAGAGCAGATTTCAGCAGAGGCCAGTTCAGGAGTCCCTGCTAGAAGGCCAGTCCCACGCACCGGCCCCCTGAGAGGGCCGGCCTCGCCGCGGGCTGCTGGCCCCAGCTCCACCGCGGGCCTTCATCTCAGAGCACCGTGCCGGCCACGAAAACTTGCCGTTGATCAGCTTTGTTTCTACTCTGCGGTCCCGCAGGGAGAGCTGCATTTTAATAAACATAATGATAGTTAGAAACAGACTTCTTCAAAGGGTTCTACAAACATAACTCAACCCTGGCATCACCAGGAGACAGTGAAAGCGGTGTTTGTACAGATGGGGGATGGCGGGCAGGGAGGTTAGGCGTGCTGCCTCCCCTCAGTGGGTCCAGGATTCGGGGCTCGGATCAGGCCTCATTAGGGGACTCGTTAGCTCACATCCACCTGCTCGCACCACACCACGAGGCCCTGCTCCAGCAGCCCGCAGGC
>NW_010524844.1:0-218 GCF_000687285.1 Phaethon lepturus | reverse complement strand
GCTGCTTGGGCTGTGGCATTCGCTCTCCAAGCAGGTACCAGAGCGTGCAGCAGCAGCAGCAGCTCCTAAAGCCCCACTGCTCCCTGCACGGAAACACGGCTCCTTCCTCGTGCCCGCCGGCCGGGCCGCGGCGTGCTCCGTGCGGGGTGAGCAAGGCTGGCCCCCAGGCAGTAAAAACAGCACACACACCGGGGGCCCGCGGTGCTGGGGAGCACACA
>NW_010524843.1:0-5941 GCF_000687285.1 Phaethon lepturus | reverse complement strand
TTGTAGACAGGCATCACATTGGCAAGCCTAATGATGACTTGCTGTAGAAGCTGCAGACCAACAGGGCTGCTGTAAGTCTAGGGCAATATAATAAACAAGCTTTTTATCACTTGCAGTACCTGGGGCTTTGAATGAGGTGGATTTATACCTCTCAAGGCAGTATAAAGGTATATGTGGGCTGGGGAACATACTAACACTTTTTCCCTCCTGAACCATGCCTGGAGTCAGACAGACTCCTTGCAGACATTGGAGAAGGCTGAAAACCAGCCGATTCTCCATGTAGCATACCATATCACAGAAGCAGAAGTGGATATGCTCCCAGATCACAAAAATGCAAGAACCTTGGGACAAAGGAGAACAAGCCAAGACAAAGTTCACATAGCCTGCAGACTCCAAGAGTGTTTTTTGCCAAAGTTAGAGCCTTTTTACCCATTCATCTGTACATTTGGTACATAGAAAAGACAGTAAAAAAGAATAACCTCTCGATGCAACTGAATGAAGCATCTCGTGTTTCCATTTTGCAAAATTTTCAGAGCTTAAAGAAAAAATCAAGATATTTTCATCATTTCATCAAGTTTCATTATTTCATCTTAATTTTGAAACCTTTACAATATTTTTGACATTTTCTAATATAAATTTGTGCATAAATTCAAGCACCTATTTTGCATTTCAAATTGTACCTTTGAATCTAAAACAAAATCAGGGGAAGCTTAGGAGTGAATGCAGGCACCATTGCTTCCAGCAGAGGAAACGGTACCTGAGCCTAAGTTAGTGTTTAGAACTATAACCCAGAAATACTGCAATAAATTGATCTCAGTCTAAGAAACAAAAATCAAATCCCAGTATTATTTTACATATACATCGGTGTGCAAATGCACACATAGAAAAGCATAAGTTTACCCATACTTAAAACTAAATGTTGGTACAACAATTAAATCTGTATTAAATTTGCACTGGAAGAGGAGAGAGGAATACCGATCTTTGGAGATACTGAAAACCCATCTGGGTGTGGTCCCGGACAACCTGCTGTAGCTGGCCCTGCTTCAGCAAGTGGGTTGGACTGAATGACGTCCAGAGGTGCTCTCCAACCTCAAACCTTCTGTGGTACTTTAAATCCCTTGGGTTTCATCCATTATTCTCATGTCCAGTGTTATTTGCCATTTGAAATTCTAAAGCCATGGGTTTCAAATTGTCATCAAAACTTAAAGGCATTTTTAATTCTCTTTGTATGTCACTTCTAGAAGTATCAACTACGTGCACAGATATGTTTTAGAATCACTGTTGGAAATCCTAATTACTACAGGAAAGAATTTTAAAAGGGATCTGAAATGAGAATAAACTGGAAACTTAATTGGTCCACAGTACATTTCAGCTTACTGCTAAAGCCTAGATTTTCATTGATTAGCTCCAGTATGTTATCAGTAGAAAGCATGGCAGATAGCCAGTGTGCCTCAGATTTAGATTTCATGATGGTTTTTTATAGGACTCTGTAGAAATCAGTGGATAAAATATTTTTCTCCTTGTGAAAAATTCTTATGCAAGCAATAATTAAGAACAATAATAATATAAAATGTTATTCTCAGGATGCTTTTCCTCTTAGGCCTGGATCTTACAGATTTTGAAAGTCATAGCAAAATTTCAACTTCAGTCACATGACCAGGCACTTTGCCTGTGAATAAATACATTAGAGCTGACATCATCCCATTTTAGCATATTTTTGAAACTTGAAATTGAGAAAGCCTATCTGTATTTAGCAGGCGTGATTCCATAGCTAGTGTTGCTAGAATAAATTCTTGAAGAGGATCACTCTGTGTTTATGAAATATAACCATCTTCCAGTTTCCAATGGGGACTTGAGATAATCACTAATATAGTCAAACCAAGCACAAACACAAATGCCACTCTACCTCAACTAGAGAAAGATTAACATGTCAGTGTTCATTAACTCTGTTCTCAAAGGAGCATGTCCATTTTTATTGGCACACAGAGCAGCTAGGATGACAAACAAAATAATGTCCTATGAATACCATCAGGAGTTCACCACACCATATCAGGTAATGTGACAATCCAATCCATGGATTAAAAACCAAGATGCTGCTTGTAAGAATAATTTTTAGCTCATTCTGTATATCATTGTGTGTCCCAATCTGGCACCGTGAACCATAAATAATCCTATCATTTATTAATTACATTTTCTAACCTAGTCAAGAAGAATCCTGTAGTGTGAAGCAGCAGATCATGAATAAATGGTTCATTGAAAAGCAACACTTATTGCCAAGTAGTTGTAAATTAGGGTTGTGATAATTACCCACTTTAACTTTTTTAAACGTGTTCCTCTAAAAAGCTCCAGGATGGATGTTTTATTATAACAACTTTGACCTCCAGCACACAACACCACAATTAGTTTTGCATTATGACAAAGGGATGTTCTGATTAAAAATCTAGTACATTACCTTAGGTTATAAAACTTCCAAACAGTAGGTTTGTGTATGCTTGTGTACATATACATACACATATACACACATGCATATAAAATGCTCATCTTTTGTGTTCCAAATACAGCTATAAAAACACAATAGGCAGCTGAACTGCAACAGCGTTGGTATAGCCAAGGTAGTACTTTACTAAATAAACTGCGAGAGTGACACCTTTGCAGAAGTAACCCCTGTGTTGCCCCTTGCCCTGCTGATCATATAAGCTGTGATTATTTAGCAAGTAGTGGCCCAGAGGGTGAAGATTTGTAAGGGGAAGCAGCTGGTGCGGGGGACCTGAAGGCTGCACTCTTCAGGTGGTTTTGTTTCAGACTGGCTCTTCTCTGTTCCCAGAGGCAACATGCCTATTAGTGGTCAGACTACATCAGGTCACCTCCCAGAATGCATTTTCCAATTTCATTTCATTGAAAAAGAATCAAATTCGCATGCTGGGAGGCTGCTCTGTGATGGGAAACACAATGCAGTACCTGGAGATGAATGGGTCGTGGCTTCATGTTCTTTTTCTGTGCCAGCAACACAAGATCACGCACCAGTCCAGAGGCAACGTAGCCATGTTGGTTCAGGCAAAGCTACTAAAATGTCTGCACCACTTTGAAGCTGGAACTGGTTCACGTACACCAGCGCGTGGCTGGCTGTGCCTGCCCCCGTACTGCTCTGACAGCAATGGGATGGTGCACTGCCACGAGCTGGCTGAGCCACCAGTGGAGCTTTAGAAGACTACAGAAGGACAGTGGCAGGAGAAAATTTAGCTCTTAATGTGCTTTCCATGGTGGTAGTAAGACTCATCACTTTTCCCCTTCTGTTTCACCATAGCAGGACTGGCTCTAAGGGAAAGAAAACTGGTGACCACCTGCCCTAGCAAGAAAATAGCTAGCAGTTGCATACATGCCCTTTGCTGTTGGTGACAATAATTGTTTCTCAGTTAAACGTTGGAATTAGAAAGAGTTTCATTTAGTCCTTTTAGGATTCATTGAAGAATTTAGGAGGTAAATTGGGGTTCTCATCAAACAGTCCTAGTTACCCCAGCATGTAGGCTACAGCCAGCACAATATCAGAACGAGATTTCTACCACTGAAAACCACACAAAGATGAACCAGAAACTCATAAAACTGCGTAAACAGTAAATACTGCACAAAATAAACAAATTAACTCCAAAACTATCACTCCAAATCCTCTCAAAACCTCATCTCTGTCCATAGTATCACTAGCCTTTCTGCCACCTGGAAGGTCTTCATTTTGGACTCACCCACTCATCTTCTGTTTCCTATGTCATATTAGATTCAAGAACTCAGTCATGGACAAAACTCTAAAGCTCTCTTCCAAGTCTCTCGGTGAGCTTTAATAATCTCTCTTTCCTAGCTTTCCTGGCATTTGCTAGCACAGTGCGTTTATCCTGCAACTATGATGCCATCACCCATTTGGAAACTTGCTGCTGACTCGTCTCTTCCATCAAGTCAAATTCACCCATTTATAGCTGTGCATCATCCCCTTCTTCCAATTTGTTATTTAGCCAAACTGATACCTGTTCTGGTACAATGCATGGTTTTACTGTTGCAGTATTTCAGCACCTCTTTACCATACAGGAACAGAAATGTCATAATCTGTACATTCCCTTCTTATCAAAATCCATTGAAAGCGGTGAGTTTGCCAGTCAGCGATAGAAATGGTGAGATGGTAGAGAAGTACCATAGTCCCAATTCATGAAAACGTGACCTGTGCTTAAGCACCCTCCTTCTGCCCATTTAAAATATCTTGGGAATAAGATGTCTTGGGATCATGACTGGAGGAATTGCCCACTCCAGGAGCAAAAGGCAGTTACCACGGACAGCTTTGAATAAACAGGGCAGGTACTTGGAAGTATTTTGCCGTCAGTGGGGCGTTAGTCCTTTCTGAACTAGGGATAAATGATGTGCCCTCAGCAAACAGAAATTCTGTACATCCAGTACAACTTCTGCAGTTGTACCAGTCCTTGTGTTCAAACAAAGCGTCTCAGACCATACCTTGCTATTTTAATATGGGCAGAGGTACCAGATGGTTTCACAGGGCTCCATGTCTGCCACTGCTTCATTTCTACCTACAGTTGCCTCAGCTTATGCCACTTTCTTTTTTTTTTCCCTATTGAATTTATTGAATATTGAATTTCCAGTGTTGTTTGCACTCAAGCCAAAATTTGATGAAATGCAATAGTCAAGCATGGATTTCCTGAGTATGTGGCTTCCTTTGGCCAGGCTGCAGCATGAAAGCCTGAGGCACAAATCCTATCCAGTTATAGGCAAAGGTGGATATTTACTGCAATGGCCATTTGAGTGCCCTAGAGCACAAAAAAAAAAAAAAAACCAAACAAAAACCCACAGAAGAGGCTTACTGCTTCAAAACTACCTACCAACATAGGAACAATTAAAAAAGCACAAGACGTACTTTTTACAAGGGGTAGAGCCAAGGCAAACAGTAGAATAATGTGAGGCTGTTTGAAAGTACCACTGTCTCATCATCTTCCAGGGGGGAAAAAAAAAAATATTTAATGACTGTCAGTGTAGAGTCATGCAAGCAACAATCAGCTCTAAGACTACAGGTAGTATCAATATTTGCTTGTTTCTACAGCTCAAAGATTTAACGCACTGGAAAATGAGTGAATGTGGTTTTAATATGTTTTATTTCTCCCTCCTCCTCCTTAGGGATTTTTTTCAACAAAGACATGAGTGGCAGAATTAGATTTAATGATGCCATTTCAGCTCTCACTTCTTTGGTAGTAATTATAAATGGTTTCATGATATGAAACAGGTGTTCCAGCATGGTCCATTGGGCAGCATGAGGAACATTTTGCTCCCTGATGTCATTGTACATGATGTATTCAATAATTGCTATTTTCTGATGGAGAATACATTTAGATGTGCACTAGGTAGAAATTCAACTGTTTTGTATGTTTTGGTTTGTCTGTCAAACAGGAATTTCTTTATTTTCTGAACTGTGTCAGGTTTTCTAAACTCTTGTCAAGTGGTGAAAAATCATACAGGAAGGACTCTTGTTTTAATTCAGTCACAGTGAGACTAGAAAGTCCCATGCATTCGTGATAAGACACAGATGCTTTTCAGAATGTTTTTCTTTTGTGAAAACCATATGTTTGACACCAAAACAACTGTAATAACTCAGCAAAGGATGTCCTGAATGAGTCTGGATGGCTGTCCTTCAATATAAATGGAGGCATGCACGAGTTTATGAGCCTAAATGCATCTCAGCACTGTTTTATGCTATGATCCACTGCTTGAGAAATACAAATTTTCCCTTCTCTTCCAGCACTGTGGTCTCCACAAAATACAAGTCTGGGACATAGGCAGATGGCAGACTGTCCAGTATACTCATATACTACCCAGACTATCTCTATATGCTTAAGGGACCAGGACTCTGGGATGCACTTAGACACATCACTGCAGTTTAGATCCAGCTTTGCTT
>NW_010524842.1:11572-14255 GCF_000687285.1 Phaethon lepturus | reverse complement strand
CCATGCCTCGAGCTTGTCCAGGTCCCCCTGGATCTGGGGTTATGGTCAGTGTCTCCTGCAGGAGCTCAACATCTGTGATGGAACAGGCTGTCACTGTCCTGCTCAAGGAGTCCAAAATCAGGAGCCTTTTGCAAAATAATTGTCTTTAATGCTTTTACCCCCTTTCCTTGCAGAAATCGCAGCAAGAAGTATGAATGAACTGCACCATCAAAGAGCTGAGCATTAAGGGAAAAGGGAAGATCCTTCAGCATCACACAACCTCTTTAAAGACCTGCAGAGGTAGAGTAATTCTGGTGTGGGCGTCTCTGGAGATCACGAGGAAAATAGCCAGCAGCCTTGTGCATGAACAGAGCTGGTGAGATTGCATCCCTCATTCTCCCAGAGATGACCTGCTGTGGAAAGAGTAGCAGAGAGTGTTTTTCTGCCCGGGACAGGGTACCACCACCTCGGTGAGTGGCTGCAGGAGGGATTTGCACGGTAGTCCCGTGGCTAAGATTGCATCCCGTCGCATTTACCTCGCTAGGAAGGCACAAGTGGAGCGCTTGGCCTGAGTGACCCCTCCTGATGGGGAAAAATTGGGGCTTTTGGGTTTGTGGGGTGCTTGTCACTGAAAGCAATGTCGCAAGAAGAGTCAAAGATGCTCCTATTAAGGATTGCTCATTTGCAAAAGCCAAAGATTTATTTCATTGCTTTAGAACAGCTATTCAGTGTCAGGGAGTGATTACTGCTATTCTGTAAATTTTTAATTCCACATTTAGAAACTTGAGAGTGTTTTACACACCCTCCATTCTTCCTGCCTGTTTTTTCTCTATTTTCATTCCTTTTCTCCAGTGAAAGAGCAAGTAGGATTTGCAGGCGAAAAGGAGGAGGGGAGAGAGAGGGATTGTTCTTTTTTTTTTTTTAAGTTATAAAACAGTTTTTCTTTTCAATTATAAAACACAGCCCCGGCAGTAGAATTTAATGGGATAGGTATTAGTTTCCCTCTTGGCTCCTTCTGCCTAATTTGTTTCTGAGATGATGGGGGAGAACAGGGCTGGAGAACAAACCGAGAGAGGGAAGGGCTGCTCGATGGCAGCAACCTCAGGGTGCATCGAGCTGGGGCGAGGGCTGTGGGAGGACCCCCCCATCGGATGGGCATGCAGAGCTGCCTGCACCCCGAAGGGTCTGCGGTCCTAGAGAGGCAGCTCTGCGGTGAAATAACGACCCGGGTTAAGCCTTGCATCCCCCTGCGCCTGCTCAGCCCAGGACCTCTTGGTTTGTCATCATCCCAGCACGCCACCAATTATTTTATACTTAGAGAGGGGAGATATTACTTATGTGGCACAGCTTCTGCTCTGGATATTTTTGTTCTGCGAGCATCAAACTGAGGTAAAACAGGCTGTCTTTGTTTCGCAGCCATTCCTTACCCCACAACATCTCTCCTCCCCTCCTCAGCCTTTCAAATACAGCCCCTCTATGAACGTGCTTTATAGGATCAATACTTGATACCCCTCGATAGGTTTGCTTGCTTACAGAAGAGCTAATCTCCATCAGGTTATGAAATCAGCTCACATGCTTCAGTAGCATTACCCACTATTGATATCCCCATTCGATCCCCGTTGAGCTGTCTTTGTTGGAGGTAACCCCCTCTCCTGCTTCTTCTAAGCTGATTTCTTAGGCCACATCATTCAAGTCCCACATCCCCATGGTATTTAGATGTAGTAAAAATGACTGGGGAGGGGGGAATAAATGGCAGCCAGCGAGCCAACTAAACTGTCTGACTATTAATGGTCCTGTTAGTTGCAAATTTACTTTACCACAAAGCCCCCAGCATGTAATCCTTAGATGAATGCCTTTGATTGTGAAGGAATATTTACAGCTGACCCTGCCAGCAGTCTGCAAACCTGCAATGGGCCTCCTGTCCCACATTAAATCCGCTGGCATCTGTTCCTGGGTTCTTATCAAGCACATGCTCTGTTGGTGCAGTGTTTGGGCTGTAGCGCTCACAGATACGGTGGGCCTTGAAGAATAAATCCCCGCATTCCTGAGAAATGCTAATTCTTGTGAATGTTGTCACACAGGGAGGAACGTTACAGTTTGTACCTGCCTCCGGGCATCGCCATCCTCGGGGAGGTTTCTAGAAGGCTTTGATCCCTGCCGGCCTCCTCCTCCCCACGGCAGGTCCCCAGTCCTGCTGCTGGACCACCCTTCACCAAGGACAAGCTGCTTCTTGCCGACTCTTTCTTGTGGCATTTTCCCAGACATGCCCGAGTGGCATGAAGTGATTTTTATGCTGATTTTTATCTCTTTTCACGCCTGCCCATGCCTTGCGTTAGTCCCCAGCTTGCTCTGATTGAGTGTGGTGGTCTTGCAGAGACCCTCAGGTGATCTTACCCCATCTGAGCTGCAGCAGAGCTGTGCAGGAGCACAGGCTGGAAGCCAGCGAGAACTCAGTGTATCCTGACACCTATTCCCTGTGTCCAAGAGGACAAGTGTAATTCAGCGGTTTCTCATTCCCAGCATGTCCCGTGGTACATGAGATGGATCCAGACTGCTTGGCTGCTTTGTGTCGGACCGAAAACCCAGGGGTGGGTGGTGGACCTGCTCCATGCACTTTGCAGACAAGGGTATCTTTAGGTCTGTGCCGAGGAATGACGTATATTTTTTCTCTTCTTATACCTTTACCAAAAGCCCATGCTTTTCC
>NW_010524842.1:5867-11541 GCF_000687285.1 Phaethon lepturus | reverse complement strand
GAATGCCAAGCATGTTTGGGCTTGAACACGGACTTGGAGCCGAGCCCACTGGCAGTGCAGAGGTGTCGTGGGTGGCCAGGGGGATGTTTGCTTCTGCTCCTTTCTGAGGTCCTATTTTGGTGGGGGTTGGAGAAATGGCTCAGAAGTTCATCATCACTTGACCCTTCAGATGGTGCATGGTGAGCCCCCAGCGGCGCTTCTGCTTTAACTCTCCTGCATCCAGCAAAGGGCAAACGTTTAAAAAAAGGATAAATGAATACTGTTCCCCTACCTTTTTTTTCCTAAGTGGAGCCTGGAGCTGCTAGAGAGTCCAGAGAGGAGTTTGGGGGATGGTTTAGGGATCGCTTTAGAGTATCCTTATCCACATGCTTTTTCTTCAAATCTGCAGGAATATTTGGCCCAAGTCTGGAGTGGAGGTGGTAGCACCATCAGTGAGAGATACTCAACACTCAGCTGGACTCCAGAGAGGAGACTGTAAGAACTGGCAGAGCAGGCAGCGGCTCTCCTGCTTGCTTAGATAGGCTGGTCAGATGGGGGCACAGCTCTGTCTTTGGGCTCGTTTCTAGTAATTAGCAGCTAAAAGATCTTGCAAGTTGGTATTTTGGCAGAATAATTCATAAGCTGACATCTTCTCCTTCTCTGAAAACTTCCCAGACTAAACCCCAAACCAGCCATCTGGAGCTTGATTTTTAACACTCCGAAATCCACTTTAAATTTATCTCAGTGGCACTCAAGCTTTCAAAACTGATCCTGTAAATCTGGATGGACACCAAAATGAGGAAACTCCGAGCATGCCACTCAACTTCCCTGTGCCTACAGGGAAAAATAAAAAGGAGTTATTTATTAAAACCAATTAATTTGTTACTTATTTTAGCAAAGCCTTATAAAAACATATAATGTTAGTTCTCTTCATTATTGCTAATTTGCACCCAAGCTTTATGGTTGCAAATCTCAGCTAATTCTTTCTTCCTGGGTTGTGTTGGGTCAGACAGCTCATGCAAGTTCCTCGTCTCTTTGTGGTCCTGGTTGCTGATTTGTCTGGTGTTTAGGAGTTCCTTTGGCAGCATTTTACTGTGATTCACATTAAAGGGGAATGGTCTTTTGAACCACAAACGTAGACTTTATGCAGCATCTTCTATTTTTCAGAAAAGGTGTGACAAACATTTCAGGGCACAGAAATAAGCAGCATAAGATGGTGTATCATCAAGGTCGTTATCATTTGTTCTCCAGCACCCACTTTTTATTTACCCTCTCCTTTGAACCTTCTGCCTTCTCAAATCTGAGCACGGCATAGCGCTGGGATCTGCCTGAGACAGGGGAAAGCCTCCAGCCATCCTTGGAGATGGAGTCTCCTGCTGTCCTCAACTGTTGGCTTTACTTATACCAACAATATTATTCACTTCATTTTTCACCAGCTTGCACGTTTTACTTTGAGAACTCCTCAGTTATCCCATCCCCGAATCCAGCCTCATTCCTTGGTGTCTCAATGAAAAGGGCATCTATCACATGCGTTTGCAGCGTGTGCAATATGAAGATGGGAAAAAATTAGATGTCCTTGGGGATGCTGGTCCCCCACCAGCCTTTGCTTTACCCTCTGGCCATTTATTCCTAATTGCCTAACTTCTCCCATTTATTGTGTTTGTTGAGTATGTGGATCTCATTAGGAAGAGTCAGTGGCTCTGTAATTAATTAAGAAAAGCTTGGGGCATTTCTTAGTACTTTGTACTTACGTTCCTGCCTGTGATGTACAGATACTCAACGCAGGAACTCCCAGTCCAGGGACAGACAGGCAGACTAAGGTCAGGGCACAGGAAACACAAGAGGGCTTTTCTCTGCAGGTCAGTTATATCCAAAGCCGGGTGGCCAGCAGGGCGAGGGGGGGGATTCTGCCCCTCTGCCCCGCTCTGGGGAGACCCCCCTGCAGGGCTGCGGCCAGCTCTGGAGCCCTCGGCACAGGAGAGACATGGACCTGCTGGAGCGGGGCCAGAGGAGGCCCCAGCAACACTCCGAGGGCTGGAACCCCTCTGCTGGGAGGACAGGCTGGGAGAGCTGGGGGGGCTCAGCCTGGAGCAGAGAAGGCTCCGGGGAGACCTTCCTGCAGCTGCCAGGGCTGAGAGGGGCTGAGGAGAAAGATGGGGACAGGCTTTTTGGCAGGGCCTGTTGCTGGGGTGACGGTTTTAAACTAAGAGAAGACAGATTCAGACTAGATAGAAGGAAGAAATATTTCACACTGATGGTGGTGAACCCCTGGCCCAGGTTGCCCAGGGAGGTGGTCGATGCCCCATCCCTGGAAACATCCCGGGTCAGGCTGGACGGGGCTCTGAGCACCCTGCTCTGGTGGCAGATGTCCCTGCTCACTGCAGGGGGTTGGACTAGATGGCCTTGAAAGGTCCCTTCCCACCAAACCATCCTGTGATTCTATTCTATGATTCTGTGATACGCTTCACAGGTCAAAGTTGATGTTTTCTAGGCAGAGCATGACGTAGGAAGCGTGAGCAGAGACTGGGCAGGCAGGACGGGGGAGCAGTGGCAGTAGACCTGCCTGGTCTGGGATATGGGTGCAGGATCCCACTAACCACCTCTCTGTGCCTAACACTCCTTCTGTGCATTTGCAGTGCAACTCCACGGCCTCTGCCTCCCGTTCTGTGCCCATGCAGTTGGCATCACGTCCCTGCACGCTGCAGGTCCAGCACCTGAGTCACAGGCTGGCTGATGGCCATGGGATGGGGTGGGAGTTGGAGGTGTGCTACCTAACAGGGCCCTGCGTTCAGCAGATGCCAGCCACAGCCTTGCCCTGTGGTCCCTACCCATCATATGACCTTCCCAAGCACCGGCATGTGACTGGGCCATGCACGCTGGAAAAGACCATAGGGAGCGGAAAGGTTGGAGAGGGGGAGGGCAGCACAGCTAGAGAGGATTAGCAAGTGTGGACAGATAGGGAAAGCTTTGGGAGAGGGAGCTTGTGTCAGAGTTGTTGCAATAGCAAAGGGGGAGGTAGCTGGATGATTGGAAGAAGAAGGGAAGGAGTGAGGCAGGAGGGAGAGATGACCTCAGAGATGACATTTGGGATCAAAGTGGGGAAGTCTGTGTCTTGTGGAGAGGAAGATGCTGCAATCATCAAAGCAGGAGAGAGCAGAACCTTGGGAAGATCTCTGACAATAAGAAGAGGAAGGGATGAACACAGCAAGCACACACTGGGATGATAAGTGAAGATACTGGAAGGGTTGCTATGGACAGTAAGTTTGGAAGAGGGTAGATGTTCAAGGCTGTAGCTTCTCGCAATGCCCTGTACAGAACCCTGCCTGCTGGCTGCAACTTTTGCACAGGTTGTGTTAACAGGCATCATCCAACCTCGTTTCCCAGGGTCTGAGCAGATCTCCGCCTTGTTTCAGAAGAGAGAGGGCTGCAGGGGTGACAAAGACAGGTCCTGCCTGCAAGGACCGTTCCTGCCCCGGGTCCCTCTGTGCTGTGTCTTCCAGCAGGGAGGTGGAGGTGCAGAAGCCCCTGGAAAAGAAGAACAGGTTTGACTGTGGTTTATCAGCTGATCCAGAAGAGCTCTTCACCAGGGCAGCTGCAAAAAGAGCAGATAATAACAGAGGAGAGGAGGAGGCTTCTTTGATCCATTTTGGTTAGGAGATGCAATGCAACGGATGGAGTTTGAGGCTGTGTTTCACAGTACAGGGCACATTCAGCTTTAGAAATGTTGACAGGATTCACAGATCAAGAACAGTTGAGGTTGGAAGGTGCCAGTGGAGATCGTCCAGAGCAACCCCCCTGCAGCGCAAAGCAGGGGCAGCCAGAACGGTTGCTCAGGATATTGTCCAGTTGTTTTTTTAAAATACTTCCAAGAATGGAGACTCCACAACCTCTCTGGGCTACCTGTTCCAGGGCTCAACCATCCTCACAGTAAAAAAAAAAGTTTTCTCTTACATTTAAACAGAATTCCCTGCATTTCAATTTGTGCCTAAATTGTGGGTGCAAACTGTGGGCAAGATCCCTGATTCCAGGGATCTTTTTGGTTTCATTAACCAAAAGCACATTTAAAGCAGTATTTCTCAGTTATGAGCTAGACAGGTTAGAGCAAACCTAAGCCCAGGACTCAGTTTATCCCAAATAGTGTTTATGATCAGGCACTGACATGAAGTCTTTATTTACTGCCTCACTCATCAAGGTGATTGGCTGGTCCATTTCTGGCAATTAAAACCATGAACGAGCAGTCACAGACCCGCACAACCTGCGTAAATGTTTTGCTGGCAAGAAATACATTGAATAAACACAAACTTCAGCTACAAGGTTATTTAATCACATAGGAAGTTTATTTCACCTGTGATTCTCTCCTAGCTGGGCGTGCAGGGGGTGGATAAGCGTGTAGCTCTAGGACAATATGCCAAAAAATGTTGAGTATTAAGACAATCTCAGCAATTGCTGTGGGTTTTTTTGTTTTGACCATGCTCCCGGCTGGATGCTCACCAGCAGTGTGAGGAAGGTGCTGTGCCTGCTGCGTCATGCTTCAGCAGTGGTGACGGTAAGGACAGACACCCAGCTGTCATGACATGGAGCTTCTTTGGCTGTTTCCTCAGCCCTGGACTGGGTACAGTATATACACGACAGAAATAAATAGACTCTGTAGCTAACCTCTTCTTGTAAAGAATTGCCTGTGTTTTAGGAGGACTCACAGGGAATCAAAAGCATTCCAGGTGTTCACGTTTTAGATGATACACTTATGATGATTTATATATAGATATATACGGATAAATATGTTTATGAATAACTTTATTATTTAAGTAAGGAACTTTTGGCTCCCTATGGAAGCATCTCTTCTTAAAAAATCACAGTGAGGAATATATAACATAACTGAACTCTTCAAGTGACCAAGACAGAGTTACTGATGCAGAGCAAAACTCCTCTAGTGCCTTGTCCTGCTGCTGGTGGTCAGTCCATCTTCTGGAGATGCATCTCCTCCTTTTCCAAGCCCAGAGATCTTGTTTCTTGCTCCTGGGACTCACTGCCTGGGTCAGTAGATTTTAGGACCTGGCTGTGGAAAGTGGCTCAGCTGGAGAACTCGCCTACCACCTGTCCAAACACTGCTGTTTTGCTGACCATAGGAGGAAAAGGCAAAGAATGGGAGCGAGCTGTGCCTCTGGAGGAGCCACGCATTTGGGAGGAGGAGTGCAGTAGTCCATAGGCTGGTCAGGAGAGAGGAGTTCAGGGAAAGAAGGTGCAGGCAAGCTGTCTGAAGGCTGGAAAGCTTCAGTGTTTCCAGCATTCAAGCTGGTTTCAATTTAAAATGTCTTTGTCTTCAAGATTCTCAGTTTAACCATTAGGACAAGCAACTTGTTTGTATGTAATTTTGTGAATGACAGTTAATATCCCCACATAACCCTTGGACTCAAAAAACTGGGTCTGTAAGATAAATGCCAAGAAACCTGCAAAAAAGTTGGAGGAATTGGATTCCGTTCCTGTACAAAGAACAGATCAAAACCCTCTCCTGTAGCACGGCAGACACCTGGTGTGGTTTAGTGAGCCAGACTGAAGCTTGGCCAATCAGCCCTAATGGATTTATCTGTCACGGGCATTTTAGCACAGACCCTCCCGTTGCTCCACCTGCCCCTCTGTTAGAAATGACTGCCCTCAAGAAGGGCGGCAGAGGCAGCGCTGACAGGCAGGGGCCCCA
>NW_010524842.1:2682-5836 GCF_000687285.1 Phaethon lepturus | reverse complement strand
AGGGGCTAAAAGTAATGCCTTGGCCTCTGCACCGGCTGGCTGAGGACAGGCGGAGGTTTGTTTCTGTCACGTCTGCTGCAGCAGTGGTTGAACCCCAGCAGAGCTGCCGGAAGGTGAGCAGGGGGGTCCCACAGCTGGAAGGGAGTTCTGTTTTTGGCACTGAGCAGCCATGCCTTTGGCTCCAGTCCTGGAGTGAAACCATGGCCCTGGCCAGTCTCGGAGCTCACCTCTCCCTCTGGCCAGGAGGGATGGTGACTATCAAGGGCGTTGACTGATTGTCACTTAGGATGACATTTGGCTTGGCAATTCCACTAGGACTGATAAGGCTGCTTGTTTATTCACAGCTAAAGCCACGGAAGGACTTGGGTGATACAACATTCCTGTACCCGTACACTCCCCGCTGCCTGCTGGGCTCTTCCAAGTCAGGTTAACGGGTGCAGCCCCCTTCCGGCCCCAGGAGCAGGTCCAGAGAAGAGGTGTGAAGCCAATTCATTGAGGGCTGCTCGGCAGAAAACCGGCAGCAGGAAGGGTGGGAACATCTTTGCTACAGAATGGCCTTGTGGTTAGGCTGCAGCTTTGAAACCTCTCAAAGGAAGAAATTGGGTCTCCCATGTCCTTGGAGCATGCTGTTGGCCACCATGCCACTGGGTTAAGATGGGCACTAAGGCTTTCTGCAGGTTTCTGCCTCAGGAGATGGTAGAAACCTTTGCTGCCCTTGTGATGAACCCTTCGCAGGAGGATGCTACCAGCAGGAGCTTCCAGAGCACAAAGTAGAGGAACGGTTCAGGTCTGAACACAGTTGGATCTTTGCTTTCAATGCCTGCTGAGAGTGAGGTCTTCCTGGGCATGCACAGCACAATCACCAGGGCTGGGTGGTATGGACAGGGGAGCTAAGAGGGATGGCACCAGGGGAGTTTAAGGTAAAGTCCTATGGGGTTGAGATTCCCATAGGATTAGGAGGCAGTTGCCTCTTACACCGGAGTTTTCAGGAACATGATTGTGGACTTAACGTGCCTAAATTTTCTGCTTAGGATCCAGCAGCTCTTTTTGAGTCAGCTCATGCAGGCTAAATATCCAAGGCAACTGGTGCACCAGGGGAATAATCAAGGTAAATCTTAACAAGGGCACATGCTAAGCTGCCTCAGCCCTGATCTCAGCACCAGATACGTGCTAGGCTGCCTCTGAGAGCAGTGGTTAACCTCCCAACAAAGATAAAAACATGCATCACATTTCCTGACACCATCCGCAGAAGCTCCTACCTCTACACTTCCACCACTGCAAGCCCTCAGCAGCTGATCATAAACAGTTCCATGTGTGGGGAAAACAGAAATTGTAAGTAATAGAAAGCGTGCCCTGTTTGTTTGAACTGAGTGACCATGTGATATTTCCCACCATGTGTCAACTACTTATATTTCACATCTCTCTCCCAGCTTTCTCTGAATGTCTTGTGGCTTCTGTTCTCTGTTGCTGCTAAGAAGCTGCGTGTAAAGGTGCTTCCCATGGAAAGGCTGGCTTCCTCCACTGGCAGCACACAGAGGCAGGTGCAGACAGGAGGGCAGAAATGACAAAGGAGGAGAGTTGCATTCATGTGTGCTGCAAGAGAAGATTCCCAAAGTATTGTGGGGAATGCTATGGAAGTGTTTGAGGACCTCAGCTTTTGCTAGTTTTGATTTATTGCATCTGGAAACTTAGCGCTCTTGGAAATATTGCGGTTCTTGTTCCATAGGAAGGAGAACTAAAACACCAATAAAGTGCTGGAAGTTACCGCTGAGATCTCTTTTTACATATTTACTGTTTCCTGAAAGTCACGAGACCCCAGAGGGGGCACTTTTTCATGTCTGTTTATTTTTCTCTAGTAATGCTTGACTTAGAAGGGCTGTCATGCGTGTATTTTGGCGGTGCTGATCCTTCTTCACATCACCACTGTTCTGAGAGGGTTGTGTGTACTGAGGTGCTGAGCGGCTTCTAATCCCATGGACGATGACGGAAGCGCCAATTGGTGAAAACACATCTTAAGTACCTCAAAATAAGCATCTGCGACCAAAAGCTAGTGAGTGTTCTTGTGAGTATGGGCTCCTAACTCATTTTTTCACGGGAATTTTATATATAAAAAGAAGAACTAATATTTGCCCACATCCCAGCAGGTTTCTCCACTTTGAGATCGGTGCTTAGAAGTTACTTGGGAGACTTTGCAGAAAAGTTCTCCTTGAAAGCAAAGTAAAAGGCACCTTTTAAGGCAGGTAAATGGAGACCTGCAGTCAAAATTAAAGCTCTACAGTTTCCAGCCATGTAAATATTTGTGATAATTCAAATATTTTCCTCTTCCCATCTGGGTGAAATCCTAGCTTTGGCGTTTTTTAGTGCTGAACAGGAGATCCAAAAGTAGCCTCATGGTCAGAGCATTTACGCGGGCAGTAAGTTCTTGCTCTGTTCTGCTTATTGCTAAAGGCAAAGTTGAACCCAGACTCGTGCCAGGGAGGTGTCTGGACACCAGACTACTGGCTGCTCAGGAAGATGTTTCTTTTTTTTCTCCACTCTGTCAGACTTTTCTCGACGAGCGTTTTGCTGGAGCTGGGTACCACTTTCAGGAAATGTTTCGGTTTTATTGAACCGCTACATTGTCAAATTTCCCAAGCCGTTCTAGTTACAAACGCAGCCTAAAATGGATAAAAAACCCAACCCAACCCTTTTAAGTAAGTTTTTAAATTTTTTTTTAATAATGGTGCAATAAATACCAGTTGCAATTTATAAATATGAATCTGTTTGGCCTCACCTCTCAGATACCTCTGCGCAGCGCAGTCTCCTCTCTATTCTCATCCTGAACCGCCATCTAGCTGCAGCCCTGGGGCTTGCTGCTTGGTCTAGTCTCAACTGATTTCTGCTCCGCAAACAACGCTGCCCTTGAGCCCAGGGTTAATCGAATTGCGTCTTTGCTCCAGTAACGGGCTCTCCTGAATAAAAAAGGTCTCTTCCCCGGACAGCAAGGCATCCGACAGGGCTAACCCCTCCGGGCGGCGGGCCCGGCGCCATTTTGCGGGGGTAGGCCTCGGGCTGTGGGGAGCCCCGCACAGGTGAGTGTCTGCGCCCACGCGCCCGCACACTGACGCGAGGACGGTGGCTGCTGCACACGCACGTTTTATTTTCACATCTCGGG
>NW_010524842.1:0-2662 GCF_000687285.1 Phaethon lepturus | reverse complement strand
CCCTCCCCCCCCCCCGCCGCCGCGCCTTTATCGACGGTCCCTCCAGCGCCCTTCGTGTCGCGCTGGGTGCAGCACCTCCGCGACGTCCCCTAGGCCGAAATCCCGCCCGGGCTCTCGCGAGAGCAGCCGTCTCTTCCGGCTCCCGGCATGCCCTGCGCTTCCTCTTCCCCGAGGGAGCTATGGCGGTCGGGGAGCGGTGCCGATCCGGCCCCATCCTGTCCAGGGCGCCCCGGGGAGGTGATGAGGGGGCGAGGGCTTGGTCCGCCTCGCCGGACTACCTCGGTATTTGCGGGGTTGGCGCGGGGGAGGACGGGTAGGGGATGGAGGTGGCGGAGTTCGGGAGCGGCTGGCTGGGTATGAGGTGGAAGGAGGCCCTGCTATGGCGGTCGGGGAGCGGTGCCGATCCGGCCCCATCCTGTCCAGGGCGCCCCGGGGAGGTGATGAGGGGGCGAGGGCTTGGTCCGCCTCGCCGGACTACCTCGGTATTTGCGGGGTTGGCGCGGGGGAGGACGGGTAGGGGATGGAGGTGGCGGAGTTCGGGAGCGGCTGGCTGGGTATGAGGTGGAAGGAGGCCCTAGGGAGAGGCTGTGGCTGCGGTGATGACTTTCTTAGGACACCTTTGGATTTAATTGTGAAAAGAAAGCGTAATATCTGAGCAGCTTCTTCAGTAAGGTGAACGATCCCAGGTTCTGCAGATCTGTGTTAGAAACTTAGTATGTTTTGGGTTTTTTTAAATTGCTTTTTTGCAGTTGAGCTCCAAAGATGGTGCGCTACTCTCTGGATCCGGAGAACCCCACGAAATGTGAGTTGTTTTTTGTGAACGTTCGCGTGGGATTCCACCGAAGTCATTGAGGTTTTCATGCCAAATGTTGGACTTTTTTTTCCACAGCATGCAAGTCACGGGGATCCAACCTGCGAGTGCATTTCAAGGTACGCAGTGTGTGTCCATAGTAGGAAATGCAAATTCATTTAGGTTTGGGGTTTTTTTTGTTGTATGTTTTTTTGAAGGAATTGTCTTTTATTCTGCTGTATCGTTACATAGTTACTTAAAGGTCGTAGTGTAGGTTATGGCCTGTGTTTGTTTTAGCTGCTTGTAATGGTTTTCATTCACAGGATCAAAAATAAGATGGTGTGTCCTGAAACACTTCTTGTCTAACACAGATAATAAAATACAGTAGGAAAACAGTTGCAGTGAATTTAGGAGGAGGAGTTGGACTGATGTTAGACAAGAGATACGTTTCATTTGTCTTACTTTGCCTTTTTGGTTGTTTGGGAAGAACATGGGGTTGATCTGCTTGTGCTGCTGGTCAAGTATGGCGGGGGAGGCTTGCAGTGTTTGGCGTGAGGATGTAGGTTCCTCTGTAAAAAGTTTAGGTGCAGGAGTGAATTCGGGACATGTTCAAGTTAACCACAAAACCCCAAAGCTGAGTAGATGATTTTCTACTAGGTGAAGAGATTTCCCTTACTTTGGTTTGCTCTTGAATCGGGTAGCGTTACAGTTACTTTCTGGCTTTCACATTTAGTATGCTGTCTTAAGCACTGATCCTTTATTCTTAATTTTTCTTTCTGAGTCTTTTCTCTCCCCTTTATAATTCCCTTACGGAGATGATTACCTTGTTTATATCATGTTTGTGTATCTTGTTTTCTCATGGATTCCTCTGAGGTGCTGTATGTGACATTTTAGTAAGAATTTCTATTTCAGGCACCTGCTTTTTTGGATTAGTGGCCAAAGAGGAGCTATGAAAAGTATAAATACACAATTTTAAATTTTGCTGGTTTGAAAGGTCTAGCCATAAGGTGAAAAACAATAAAGATGTGCCAGAGCTGCGAATTCAGTAAAGGAAGTCATACCCAGGGTTAGAAAAGTTGGTAGTCAATTAAAAAAAAAGCATTGTTAATTATTCCTCATTCTTCAAAATTTTTTTTTTTTTTTTTGTGAGAGGGCTTCTTTTAAACTGAGCTTGTAGCAAAAAGAATCCAGGAAAGGGAGAGGAGTGCTTTTATTCCTGTTGCAACTTTGAAAGATGTGTTACAAGGAACTTTTATGTGCTCTTGTGTTGCTAGAACACTCGAGAGACGGCCCAGGCCATCAAGGGCATGCACATCCGCAAGGCCACCAAGTACCTGAAGGACGTCACCCTGAAGAAGCAGTGTGTTCCCTTCCGTCGCTACAATGGGGGAGTTGGGAGGTGCGCCCAGGTGAGGTCTGAGATGGAAACATGGGAAGGATGCTTTGGCTGTGGCTAGTTATGGGAGAGGAGGTGATGTTGAGGCAGCACGGAAAAGTCTGTTGTTGCGAATGATAATGTTGTATTAAAATGTAAGAGGGAGAAAAAAGTTAGGCTTAATTCCAGTACAACAAGCATTGCATCTAGTTGCAGTGTCAAGTAATTGATGAAATTGTGTTATTTTTGGTATGTGAGCCTCCTCAAAGGGGATGTAATGGCAAGTTAATGGTGTGTAAAGGGCAAGTTGGTTTGTACCAGGACAAATAGGGAACTTTCTTCTTCTTCTAGGCTAAGCAATGGGGCTGGACACAGGGACGATGGCCCAAGAAAAGCGCGGAGTTCTTGCTGCACATGCTCAAAAACGCAGAGAGCAATGCTGAGCTCAAGGTAGGCTGTGTAGACGTTCATAGAATCACAGGATGGTTTGGGTGGGA
>NW_010524841.1:0-5993 GCF_000687285.1 Phaethon lepturus | reverse complement strand
AATATTTTTATTAAATTTTGTATTAAATATTATAAATTAATGAAGCTTTAAATTGTGCTAATAAAATTAAACACAAAATATCTGTGCATTACAGTTTATCCATAGACATATAGGACTATATTTTGAGCTTTGTAGAACAGACTCTGGTTAAAGCTAAAATTGTAAAACCTCTGTTTAAATTAGGCATTTTTTGAAAAGCAATATTTCTACAATTGCCTTAAGTTTTATCTTTAAGATCTGAAATTTTAAACACGGTTTATATGGTAATATAATATTCTATGGATTTCTTCTTTGCAGTATGCTATACTGCAAAAGCAATACTAGCATTCGGTAAAATTTTTTCCACACTGCTAGCAATACTGAGCATGGAAGAAAAATGGAGCTGTTATAATTACATTATATTTCACTCTGCTGCATATAATAGTTGCTAGTCACACATTTCTGTGTAGAAAGAAAAGCCTAATTGTTGTCGTCTTAGCTTCCTCTATGAATTCCTCAAAATCTCTCTTTAATGCAGACACTTGTCAGTCCTGCCAAAAACGTATATTACCACTGGTGCCTCTTATCATTTTCAAAGTCTTTGCTGCACCCTGTGTGTCTCACAGTCTGAGAGGAGCTGTTTTCCTGAGGGTTTTGCATTTTTGCAAGTTTTGCAAGCTTCAATCTTGCAAGAGGGCATGTGTGGAGTCCTGGCGAGCACAGCTGCATCCTCTCTGGTGTTGAGTGGTCATCTAAAATATGTTGAGAAATGCACAGGTAGGCAAAAATGGCCAGCAGTGAAGGGGAAACAATACAAGACAAACTGAGATGAGTCGCTATGCGCCTCTGCTTTGTGCAGCTTTTACAAATGGAACGTTTGCAGACATAAAGAAAACAAGGATGCTTGATAGATAAGAAAACAACTGTTTAAGTTTTACTAAACTTTATGGAAAAGTATTATCCTGGACACAGGAGGATTAAGAGGTACTTGGAAGAGAAAAGTGGAATCAATAATTTTTGAACCAGAGGCACTAATGAATGGACAACATACCTAATTACTAACATTTCATTAGTGCTTAGAGACTCCCATCACACTTAAGTTCTGTTAAGCTACGTGTCCTGTGGTCTGGCAGTAAGAAATAATTCCTTTCCATCCCCCAAGGAACATGCAAAGCAACTAACAGGTGATCTGACAGGCAGCTGAGACAAGGAAAAGTATTGGGACAGAACTGTGGTGAAGAAGATGTGGTGCAAACAGTAATAAAAACTGTCTTGGAAAATGTGATGATAGATACTGAATTCTTAAGCTTGCATCCACACCACTCATTTTCTTTTGAAGAGTGGCTTTTTGCAGTAGCCTCTGGTATTCAAAATAACATGTGGTCGTTCTGGGTTTAGTTTTGAAGTGTTTCTCTACATAGCTCATAGCTTGAAGGTACAGTTCTAACATAGTTTCTGGATTGGCAAATTAATTTTCTTTCTTACTCCAGGAAAATAACCTCAAATTAAACTTGGCAGCAGGGCCTTATGTAGCCCCAAACCCAATGCTCTTGTTGTTAATGAAGCAGGAGAGGTCTGTTGTTTTTTCAAACTGCCTTGCAGGTACACTGAATACTGAGGCTGCCTCATGGGCTGGTACCTGCCAGGTGTTGAGAACCTCAGGGCTCAGCCTAGCTGATCACCGTGGTCCCTCCTGGCCCTGCAGTCTCTGAAGTGCTCCATCTACCACAGCAGTAACTGCAGATGTTTCTTTCAAGGTTTCTTTCAAACTTCTGAAGTTGATGAACAGCTGAGTAACATCAGAAAAATAACCTGAACGAGTAATGCTACTTGTTATCTGTATGGATTAGTATGAAGGTATGTTTTGAGCCAGCATGTGCTAAGTAGCATCTTCCACTGATGGACTTTTCTGTTGTGATTTATTCAAATTTTTTTGCATCTCTGCTGTCAGTATTCATATTCTTCTCATTCACACATTTTGGAGAATTCACCCATCTCCTACCTTGGGACTGCCCAGAAAGAGTCTGGTGTATCCGAAAAGCTCTGTCTTGAGTCAGCTTTTCAAAGGTACAATGAATATTACTGTGCTCTAAGTACATAATTGATTCCTATATTTGAAAACTATCTCTAGTACTTTTGAAATGCATATCATTTATTGAATATTAAAAAAGAGGCTTTAACTAAGTAAGCTTTCCACATGATCAGCTACAACAGAGCAAATCACTGACCTGTAAGATAAACCACAAAAATGGAGGTGAAGTGCAGCTTCCACTGAACTAGACAACCAGTTGCAAGCCAGGTTTGAACATGAGAAATGTTACTACTCTGGCTGACTTTCTGAAGAAGTGTTGTGTATCATGGAAGATGGAAATCTCAAGATTCTTTTAAAAAAAATGTTTCCATAGTTGTAGTCACTGTTGCTGTACAATCACTTATTCCACTATGTTGTTAAATTTAATTTCTACAGTGCACATGCCTTTCAGAACAAGAAAACAATCAAATTTTATGAAAGTATTTGGGACTAGATTGTGCCTTTAGGTATAGCAATGCTATACAGTTAGATACCAGCACACTTATACTGCATCCTTTAGCCCTATGAAGTTTTGATGGGAGTATTTTCCAGTCAAAATTATGGAAAACTAACCTGGATGGTATTAAAATGAGCTACTGTTGGAACAGCTAGATTTCTAAAAAGTCACCAATGACTGGAAACTCCTGGACTGTTGCCAGCTGCTTCTTCCCTTTTCCCACCAAGGATGGGACATTATTTTCTTTGCACTTTAAAGGAGCGAACTATAGTGCAAGAGAGCTAAACTTAAGCCTTCTCACACATAGTTAATAGGTGAAAGGAAAGAGAACTGAGGATATTTAAACCTCATCTGAATTCCTTATTTACACGCCAAACGATCCTGAACCTGTTGCCTGAGCCACCGACAGAATGAGCCCACATTTAGTGGTTCTAGTAGTATGAGGTAAATTCAGGAAACACAAAGCAAGTAATTACTACAAGCAGTCAAATCACTGGGAAAAGAGCTCCTGACATAGCTGTCAGACTGCAGAAAAGAGGAGATTGAGTATAAGGTGGGATAATCCAATTCAGAACTAAACAGAGTGTGACAAGGCTGTTTTTGTAATGACACAAGGAAAAAAAAAGTTAAATAAAAACTCAGCTAATGCATCAGAATTCTGGGCAAGGATTTATGAAGAAAGCAAAAGTTTTACCATTTAAATAAATGGAGAAAAGTCTACTAAAGAAAGTGACTTTGTTGTTTGTGCCACAAATCTTGAGCTCTAAAGATTACTGAGAAATCGTTGAGAATCTTGGTAGAGTGTTAGTCCTGAGCAGAGTGCTGAGCAGAGGGAAAAGATCATCCTCCGGACCTGCTGGCTGTGCTTGCTGGTGCAGCCCCCGACGCTGCTGGCTGTTTCTGCTGCCAGGGCTCACTGCTGGCTCAGGCTCACCTTGCTGCCCACCAGGATCCCCCGTCCTTCCCCACAGAGCTGGTTCCCAGCCTGCTGTGGTGTGTGGGGTTATTCCTACCCAGATGAAGCATGTTGATGTCCACAAACTTGCCAACAGGGCAACCTTTCCATTCATCTAGGCCATTAATGAAGACATTAAACAAGTATCGGTCCCAGTATTGTGTTCATTGCTGAACTGGGATAAACCACCTTATCCTCAATTTTCTTTCTTCTGCAATCTGACAGCTATGTCTACAGCTTTTTTCCAATGTCTTGGAAAAAAGACATTGTTTCCAATAACAGCTGCTTATAATATTTAATTGTTTTGTGTTTTCTGAATTGATCTCACATCTCTCCTATAAAACATTACCACCTGCTCAAATTGGGATCAAGAGATATTATTCACAGCCTGACTTTAGCCATCATTTTTGCTGTTGTGATGGTTTAACCTGCAGGCAGCTAAACACCACACAGCCATTTGCTCACTTCACCTGCTATCCCGCTGGGATTGGGGAAAGAATCACAGGAAAAAAAAAGTGAAATTCATGGGTTGAGGTACAGACAGTTTAATAGGACAGAAAAGGAAGTAATAGTAATAGTAACAGTAATAATAATAAAAGGATATACAAAATAAGTGATGCAAAATGCAATTGTTCATCATCTGCCAACAGATGCCCAGCCAGTTCCTGAGCAGTGGCCCTCCCTGGCCAGCTGCCTCAGTTTATATACAGAGCATGACATCATATGGTATGGAATATCCCTTTGGCCAGCCTGGGTCAGCTGTCCTGGCTGTGTCCCCTCCCAGCTCCACATGCACCCCCAGCCTTCTCACTGGCAGGCCAGCATGAGAAGATGAACAACCCTTGACTGCTTAGCAACAACTAAAATAATCAGTATGTTATCAACATTATTTTCATCCCAAATCCAAAACACAACACTGTACCAGCTATCAGGCAGAAAATTAAGTCTATCCCAAATGAAACCAGGACAGTTGCTCATACAAGGTACAAGCATGATTGAAAACACACATAACCATCAATCATTGCAGAAAATGTACATTAACCATCAATCATTGAACCCATTGTATGTAATAAGATATTAGATGTGGAATAAAATATTAGCAAATATGACTTCTGAGAAACATTTATGCCAATGGACTTGCCAGTTTACCTTTAGAAGCACTGAGGATTTATCTGGGGATCATTTTCAGAGTTATAAAGGCTTACAAAAAACAACACTTTACAAATGGACAAGCTGAGACACGGAAGAATTGGAAGACATGGCCAAGTTCAGCTTCTGTCTCAGGCTATTATAGCATGACACATGTTTGAAAACATCTCAGATCCTGCTAGGTATTGGCCAACATTGCTTTCCTACACAATAGCAACCATTTAATCTAATAATACCCTAATGGAAGGTTTCTATTTTTCAAACATGTTAAAAATAATCACCCTTTCATATTACACATTATAAAGCATGTATGTGAGATGCTTGACAGGAAATTAATTTTCTTTTCTGAAATTACAAGTCAATATAAATCAGTCTTGTGGTAAAATGAACAGTTTGTAACAAAGACAGTAAACTAATTTTGGTTATTCAGAAAATGGGAAAAGCACACACTTGTTAAGTCATTGATTGGTATGTTAAAAAAATTGAAAGGTTTTATTAGTTCCTGACAAAACAATACAGACGTCTGTCAAAAAGCTTCCCAACATTGTGCTACATAGAGAACAAATAAATGTTTCCACCTCTTTTTTTAAATGCTCCCATCTTTCCACATAAGCTACCATGATTCAAGAGCACATCTACTGAGTAAGAGAGAAATGCACTGGATACAGGTGAAAATGAAAGTACAGTGTAAAGATTGTGTTCATGGCACCAGATCATAACAACCAAGGCACGAGCTGGTTTGACATCTTCTCTCTGACTCCTCATACCAACATGTATCTTGGTGCATTTAATCAGAAGCCTAAAACAAGATCTGGAGGAACAGAATCACACACTCAAAAGTATATAAAAAATTTAAACATGAAATTAATAATTATTGAAAATTAGTGACTATTTCTACTCTTTAAGAGGATGGGTGGTCTTTGCTTGATAAAGCATTGTGAATGATCTACTATGTCTAGCAGTACATCTGAATGTATATTGTGTCTTTGAAGCATCAAAACCCTTAAAACAGATTAAAATCAGAGATTTGTAGTGCTGAAGGGATTTTAAATAACTGCACCAGCCAATTTGAATCTGGAGAATATATTTTCTGACCAGCAGTACAAGGTGTTTAACTGTGCTGCTCTTAAATAGCAACAAAAAATTAGTCGACTCCAGAACTCCACTGCACTGTCCTTATAAAACGTCTCTTAGCTTTTAACTGATGTTCACAGAATCACAGAATCATTAAGGTTGGAAAAGTCCTCTAAGATCATCAAGTCCAACCATCAATGCAATACCACCATGCCCACTAAACCATGTCCTGAAGTGCCATGTCTACACATTTTTTGAACACTTCAAGTGGCGGTGACTCCCTGGGAAGCCTGTTCCAATGCTTGACC
>NW_010524840.1:683-1064 GCF_000687285.1 Phaethon lepturus | reverse complement strand
CTGGGGGTAAGCCTGGGGGGCTGGGGTCCTGCTCGCCCTGTGGGGACGTGTGAGACCCCAGTGCCTGCGTCCCCAGGACCCAGAGGAGTGTTTGGACTCTGGGGCCGGGGCAGCCTCTGCCCTGGATGGCTCCGCAGAGCTTGGCACGCCGGATGGCGGGGAGCAGGAGGAGCCCGACATCGAGGCTGAGCCGGGACCCTGCCCTGACACCCCCAAAGCAGGTCAGGCCCTCGCAGGGGACCAGCCCAGGGGGGTCCGTGCTGGCAGTGCCAGGGTGCGGACCCTCGCTGGAGGTCCCCCCATCCCTCTTCAGGGTTGCCAAAGGAGGAGGGGAGCTGCACCAGCAGCGACGATGATGTGGAGGGGCTGGGGGTGGGGGGG
>NW_010524840.1:0-379 GCF_000687285.1 Phaethon lepturus | reverse complement strand
AGGGTGCAGCCCTGTGGCAGCTTGGGGGTACAACTGCGGTCTGGCATCCCCGTCTGGTTCTTCCCCAGGCTCTGTGGAGAGCGTGGTGGGCCGGGACATGGTGGCCAGGGAGCAGGAGTCACCGCTGCCTGCTGACAGCAATGTAAGGGACTGCTGTGGGGCTCAGCCCCCCTGAGCTGGTCAAGGGTGTCCCCTTTTTTTGCACCCCCCATCAGATGCCAAGGACCCCCGGAGCATGCAGTCTGTGAGCCTTCTCCTGGACAAGCTGGCCAAGGAGAACCAGGAGATCCGGCTCATGCAGGCAGAGCTGCAGGTGGGTGAGCACGGCTGTGCCCGAGGAAACTGGGTGCTGCATCCCGGTGCGGCTCTCCCGCCTTGC
>NW_010524839.1:4139-4467 GCF_000687285.1 Phaethon lepturus | reverse complement strand
TGTAATTGTTTTTCCTTGCAGCTCACATACTTGTGCCTCTAGGGTCAACGTAGGTTTTCCATCCCACCTCCTCATGTCCTCTCCATAGTCTCGCAAGTGAAACCACAGGGTGGCTTGCAGTGTGTATCCTCTATATCCTCTCTCTTGAGCAGAAGAGCGCTTACTCCTGATGGCTGAGATACTGGTCCGTATGGGTGGAGGGTAGGGCACATCCTCTGTGAATTGCTGGAAATCCTGGGACAGTTTCTCTACAGCAGAGACGCAGGCCCATAGGGAGGAAGAGAGACTTTCTTCGTATTGCCAGAGTTGGCCAGCCAATTCATCCACC
>NW_010524839.1:2520-3293 GCF_000687285.1 Phaethon lepturus | reverse complement strand
AGGGTTAAATAGAGCTCGGTAGGCATGGGCCAGGCCCCAGCACATGGCAATGATTTGTGTCTCCTTGGAACTGCCAGGCCAACAGCATACTTCTTCCAAATATTCTGCTAGTTTATCAGGGTTCTGCACTTGTTCGGGAGTGAAGTTCCAAAACACCGGAGGTGCCCACATTTGCCTATGCTGTTCCACACACCCTGCCATTCATAACTATCCATCCTTGGGGTAGATCTCTGGGTGATATTCTTAAATTGCTTGCTGACCTTAGACAACACCAAAACAGTGTTCCCCAGAAGTAGCAATAGAAGTATTTTAACTACCCAAGGGTGTTCAAAATACTAAAAAATTATTGTGATGAAGGAGGAAACGTTATGATAGAGGGTAGCAAAGGTACCATTCTGCATTTCCTCCATAAAAAGCCTTTCAGAGGCAGAAGTATAATTGCTAATCGTCTCCACAAGATAGTAGCCAAAATACAGTAACGGCTTTAGTACAGAGCTCAGATGATACCACATTAAGGTCAAGGTCAGTGCTCTAAAAACAAATCTTGCAGGCGAGATATTACTAATCATCACAGAGTACAGCAGCCCGCAGAAACCAACACCGATCCTTAACATGTATGGCAAAGACGAGAGCATGATACAAACGAAATAAACTGATATTGTGACCTGCAACTGTTATTATCTCAGGCCTCGTGCCCCACGTTGGGCACCAAAAAGGACTGTCGTGGTTTAGCCCCAGCCAGCAACTAAGCACCACGCAGCAGCACCATCACC
>NW_010524839.1:0-2492 GCF_000687285.1 Phaethon lepturus | reverse complement strand
ACGCAGCCGCTCACTCACTCCCCCTCCCCCAGTGGGATGGGGGAGAGAATTGGAAAAAAACTCGTGGGTTGAGATAAAAACAGTTTAATAGGACAGAAAGAAAGAAAAAAACAACAATGATAACAACAATAATAATACCGACAAAGGAATGTACAAGAACAAGTGAGGCCCAATACAGCGACTGCTCATCACCCAGCGATCGACAGCCTGTCCCCAAGCAGCAATTTCTGCCCCCCAGCCAACTCCAATTTATCTACTGGGCATGATGTTATATGGTATGGAATATCCCTTTGGCCAGCCTGGGTCAGCTGTCCCAGCTGTGTCCCCTCCCAGCTCCCTGTGCACCCCCAGCCTGCTCGCTGGCTGGCCAGCATGAGAAGCTGGGCTGTCCTTGACTGCTGACAACCCACAACATCAGCACGTTGTCAACAGTTTCTCATCCCAAATCCAAAACATAGTCTCACACTAGCTTCTGTGAAGAAAACCAGCTCTATCCTGGCTGAAACCAGGACAGATACTTAGACCCCATTTGTCACTGTGACATTCATTTGCACTAGGGGTGGGTGATCAGATGCCTCCCATGAGGATAGGCCTAGAATAAAATTAAATTCAGTGAAATGCTATTGGCTGCACAAGCACTGCCAGAGTGACTCATAAGTAGATCTCCCAAACTCAGTCCTTGGAAGATGTGATTTGCTAAGGGTATGCCAGTATAACCTGTGCCCCGAGTGGGAGATAGTGTGCATGGCAGCACGGAGATACCAGCATTCCCTCCCCCACAGGTACATCCTAGTATTACCCTTTTATGAAATATCTGTTGTGGTACGGGCTGACAGAAAGCCTTCCTTTTCTATCTAAAGGACAGAAAACTTTTTCTATTTTGTTCACTTCCCTAGTGTGTTGCTGCACATTTTTTTTCCTGGCTTAGCTTAATTCCTGCATCATAATTACCACCGCTCGTGTGATCACTGGTTTCCCAGATAGATCAAATACATACCCAGGGTGTTAGCCCTCCCCTCCATTACCTTTGAGGCCCTGTTGTGTGTAGCAGGCAGGACTCCCAAGAGCAGGCTAGCTGAGATAGTGGGAGGAATACTGGATGTTGAGATGTTTATAATGCTATCATTAGTCACTACACCAATGTTCCCTCCAGTTACTAAGTCTCCACTGACTGCATTATCTGTTCCATAGCACAAAAATGGTTCCACCCGTTTGATTCTGGAAGCAACACCTTGAGTACTCTGATTTACATCCTTCCATCAAAGCAGGAACCCTCCTTTCACCAAAACCCTGGACGGACCTGGGAATAGCTCTCCTCTGACACTTCTGCCCCATGTGAATGAGATGCTACTGCGCTTGTCCACCTTCTTGTCCTTGTTACCCTCAAACTTTTTCTCAGGTCTGAAAGTTTAATTGAATCAGTTACTTCCAAGCTCTTCTCAGGCCAGCTGCCCTTCAGTTAGTGCAAAGTGGAATCATCAGTCACAGGTGTGTTTTTGTCTGATCCTTGGGGGCTGCACCTGAGGCAGGTGAGGTGCTGCTGCTTTTGCTATATAACCAGCCCCATGGTGCTTCCTGGTTGCCTTGTTGGAGGCTGAGATGAGTGCTGAAGCTGGGAAGAAGTGTGGGCATGGTCCCACCTCTGGGGACAGGAAATCTAAGAGGAAGCCTAAGAGAAAGGAAACCTATTCAGTCTATATCTACAAAGTACTGAAGCAGGTGAGTAAATCTTTCTTTTCTGCTAGAAACTGGTTCATGTGTAAAGTTACTTCTGTCCATTGCATGTTAATCTTATAAAGAGGAAAGAAAATCTGCTTTTTATTGAGATTAAAAAAAGAGTGAGTGGGTACAGGAGAGCTCTAGCTGAGTCTCAAAAGTGTGTGTGATCCTTGGAGCAGGAGGCAAGAGAGGGATCTAGATCAGAAAGGGTTTCCTAGAGAGAATAATGTCTAGTGCATGGCTCTGTAAAGAAATAACTGAGTAGAAGTCAACAGGGTGAGAATAGTTGCTGTTGGCCCTGTAAGTCTTAAAATTTTTCTGGTAACTTCTGTTGGGGAGATGAGAAAAAGAATTTTGAGATGGCCATGAGTTGTCTAGGCTTCAGTTGTCTGCATGAGCCTGTAGGCATGATTTAGAGCATGTGGGCATTTCTCCTTACAGGCCTGTTTTCCATAAGGGATTGTGCAGAGGCTCTTGCCAGCGCAATTCCAAAGCTGCTGTGGTATCATGGGAGGGACCTCTCTTCAGTCTAATGCAAAGTAGCACACAAATTAAGACCCTTGGAGTAATAGCTGTGGGTCTTTTTGGGGTTAGGGTGCCCTGTCTGGGGTGGGAAGAGGGGGGCCTGTTTTTCTGGGGGCATGGGGGCCCTGCTCCCTCGAGGGTGATGGGCATGTGAGACAGTGTTTGGTTACCATCTGGCAGGTGCACCCAGACACCGGCATCTCCTCTAAGGCCATGAGCATCATGAACTCCTTTGTCAACGATATCTT
>NW_010524838.1:30580-31661 GCF_000687285.1 Phaethon lepturus | reverse complement strand
GCCCGGGCCCGGGCCTGGGCAGTCGCAGCCGGCAGTAGGAGCTGAGAAGGAAAAAGTGAGGAGCCAAGGGCGGATAATGAGCCCGGAGAAGGGGCGAGGAATGAGAAGAGCGGGGGAAATTCTCCTCTTTGCACTTGCTGAGCGACCGACCTGCTCGATCTTGGTCTTCCACCGTGTGGAAGACTTGACCCGGGGTTGTGAGCTTGTAGTTAACAGTGTTACTCTGGTGAAAATACTGAGCGGGATTGCAAAGTGCGTTGTTCGTGATAAATTATTATAAACTTGTTTGAATAATTGCATCTTAATTTCAATCAATGTTATGTGATATTTTTAAATAAGGACAGTTGCATTTTGGAGATGATACAGCATGTTTTGGTTTCACTGAGTTGCCTGTGTGCCTTGTAAGTTTGATATGAAATGAAAATAGGTGCTAAAAATTATACTTCTGTCTTTACAGGTTTCATGGTGAGGGATATCAGGAGGGGTATGCTGAAGGCAGTCATGTTGGAGTTGTTGAGGGAAGGAGGTATGGATCGCTCCATGGTGCCAAGATTGGGTCTGAGGTAAATGGGAAAATACTTAAGAATCACAATGTTTTTGGTGTTAGAAAATGACTGTAACAGAAACAGTTGAGCAAAGTCCGATAAATTGGTAATCTGAAGCCTGCTATGTTATACTGCTTTGTATGTGTCCAAGAGGGCCCATAAAACTAAAGGTGGTATTTTGATTTGAACAGTTAAATAGGTGGGTTTGTGTTTCCTGAGCTTATTTGCTCTGTGGGATTTTGTTTTTTTTTTTTTCTGAAAGGGACAATAAGAAGAGACAAATAAAATCAAACAAGCTTACCCAGAAAAAAACTATGATGGACTGTGCATTTATTTTTATAACCCAAAACTGGGGCTAAAGGCCCTCCTGTACCATCTCCTGTGGCTCAGCATTAGGGAAAAACATGGAATGTTGAGATACCTTGGGTGGAGGACAATAAAGGGGCAATTCTGGGTGTCTCTGTTGCACTCTGTTATTTCTAATACTGGCAGAGTTTGTTGATTGAGGCACAATTATTCTTCAGTAGATGGAATCA
>NW_010524838.1:0-30549 GCF_000687285.1 Phaethon lepturus | reverse complement strand
ATTCCTGAACCAGTAAGTCCTCCTAGAAATAAAAGGACCAGAGAGTGGTGGTGAGGCACCTTGACTTGTCTCATATGTTCAGCTCAAGTTTATCATAACATGAAGTGTGTTCAGTGCTGTACAATATAGTTACAGTATTTTTGGACCTGAAATGGATTTTTTCAGCTTTGGTGGGAAGCTGTGCTACAGGATTCATGGCAGGTCTTATTTCAAGTAGAGCACCACAAATCTAAATTTATGCAATCTATTGAGGACTTTTGGGTAACTTGTCGGTTTGCCCTTTTGATATTTTCAGAAAGTTAATTACCTGCAGAAAGAACAGTAGCACTGGCATTAATCCATTTTGAAGCGAAAAAGGTAAACTGTCAAATTCTGAAAGGATGGTCATCGTAAGATTTTGGTTTGCATTTGGGTGTGGTATGGAGATGTAAAGTGATGAAATATTTTCCTACTTATGCTACAACTATGTAGTTCCAAGATGAGAATGTTAAACAGCAGCCTCCAAAGATGGATAGTTTTTATACAAAGTGGTCCTAGACAGACCAGAATAGAGAAGTGCTCTGCTCTTCTTATATTGGGGAAACTCCAGGGCACAGTAGGTTTGTAGACAGCGAGTCATGTTAAATGAGAGGAGGAGTTACCTGGGTAATCTTAGACCTGTCAGTCCTGGAAAAAGGACTTCAGCTGACTTACCCAGTTGGTGCATTGAAGAACTTATCTATATTCCTATTTCATTTGGTGTCCAAAGTTGTAAAGTTCTGGCAGCAAAGCTAGCTTAGTCAGCTCTTCTTGCTTCTTTCTGATTCCATGCTGCTCTCTTGAGTTAGGCTGGTAAAATTCTGGATTAACTCTGAAAGTGTGGTTTTCTCTTTGGTTGACTTGGTAACTCCATTGGTCCAGATGGTACACCTTTTTCTAGGGCTGTATGTGGGCTGCTTAAACTGACGGTGCTACAAAAATGAATACTTGACAAAACATCTTAAATAAGTTGTTTTCTAACTATCTCCTTACTATCACACTTCAATAAATTTGAGGGTTCAAAGCATATAAAATATGGCTGGTATTTTGCAGAATTGCTATTTATGCTGTATTTTAAATATTTTGTCCTCTGATGCCAAACAGATTCTTACAAGAAGTTTTTTGACTCTTGTACTGTGTCACACAGATAGCCCTCATTTATCCTACCCTAGTTTACTGAACTTTCCATCATAGAAACATATTTGTATATCCAGTGATTTCTTTCCTGAAGAAAGGGATACATTGTAGTGCTTTATTTTTGTTTGACCATATATACTACGTTTTGTGTTTTTTTTCCTCATGACATTCTCATAAATTCACAGATTGGCTGCTACCTTGGGTTTGCACTGACGTGGCAGTGTCTGCTCCAGAAATGCACAGATGAAAAGAACAGGTTGGTTTAAAAAATTTTTAAAAATTACTGTTCATTTATTACAGTTTCAAATTATGGTGTCCAGTTTTGCCTCTTTCCCAATACAAAAGAAATACTGAAAAGCAGAAGAAAGGTGAGCAGAGGGCCACTAGGGTGGTATCATGTGCTGGACCATGTGATATTGGAAAGAGGATAAGGGAACTTGGTTTCTTTAGCCTGGAGATGAGAAGACAAGGGAGATACTTAGTTGTTACACATAAGGAGAAGTTCTAGATAAGGTGGAGATATGTTCCTTGCAGAAGGGTACAGTGAAAGGACAATAGGCAACTTTCACAATGGGAAGCAGGTTAAGTTCTAATGGAGCATGAGGAGAAGGTCCTTTCCAGTGCAGGCAGTTAAAGCGCTGGGACAAGTTGTCCAGAGAGATTCTAGAAGCTCCATCTTTGTAGATTTTCCAAATCTGGTTGGAGATGTCCCTGAGCAACCTTATCTAGCTTTGAAGTTCGTCCAGCTTCCACAGAAGGTGGACTAGATGGCCTCCAACTGTCCCTTCCAATTTTCTATGACTTTGATTCTTTTCCCCATAATTTTTTTCTGTCCAGCTTTGGTGAATTTCTCTGGCAGAATTGCCTCTATACTATCAGCCATTTTGATATGTGTGAGCTTTTTTACTGCATTTCTTTATTTCACTCAGTCATCTAATCAATATTTCTGAAGATTCTTGAATATTTCTCAACTTGTGGCAGATAAGCTAAAAGGGAAGCCTTAACTTTGTCAGTTGTGCTACAGCTTAATTTCTGATTATGTCTTAAATATGTATCAAATACACACTCTCCGTGAGCTAAGTGGGGGTTAAATGAAAAAGAAGGATGGAGGGCTGGGTTCTATGCTCTGAATTATTATATATAAATTTTCATATTGACAGATTGAAAAAAGCCTCTGTAGTAGGCTCATCTTTTTTTCTGTTTTGATTTTTTTTTTTTTTTTTTTGTAGCAAAAAGATAAGGGCTCTGGAATCATTAATAGGGATGATTCAGAAATTCCCGTATGGAGACCCCACTTATGATAAGCTGCAAGAAGATCTGGAAAAAATCAGAGGAAAATTTAAACAGGTTTGTAGGATTAAGTTGTTATTTTAGCACAAAATGGTATTAATTTCTGAAAATATTTAGTCTGTAAACCTGCTCAAAACCACAGTATTTGAGCAGAGCCATTATTGTTATCCTTTTGCAATCACAGTGAAAATACTTGAAATTAAGTAAAAATACCTGACAGTTGAAAATTCCCCAACCAATAGCAAATGCAAAATAAAAGAAAAATATTCTTTAAATGAAAACTGAAAATGTTATTTGACAATGAATTACAAGTGGGACCAGAAGAAGAGAAATGGAGGATTTGGGAGCTTTCTTGAACATTCTTCTTGGAAAATAGATGCTTTGAAACACTTTCATGTATTCTTTTTTAGGTTTGTTCAATGCTAAATATTCAGTCCAATTTTAGAATCGGTACTGAAAGATCTTCACTAACATTTTGAATATAACAGATGAAGATAAACATGGATTACCAAAGAAGAAACATTAAAAGAACAGATAACTGGGAAAGTGTTTACTTTTATTTTAAACAAATCAAAATAGTGAAGAGGTGCTAAATATCAAAGGAGAAAGAGAAAAGCATTGAACTTGCAATAGTACTTCTCATGTGTTATTTAACATTTATTATCTCCAGGTTTTATTTAGGATCACTGAAACACTAGTGTGTAAACCTCTTAAATAGAAATACTTGTTTTAATTCCTCACTAGCCTTGCACTGATAGACTAGTTCCTCAAAAGGATTTGCAAAATTTCCTTATTTAAAGAGTATATGTTATTTTTAAATTGTGTATGCAGATCATTCAGTTTATACAATGTGTAGATATTGTAGGTGAAGTAAAATATAATCAATTGCCTGGAGACTTTGCAGTAGGAAACATTTTTGTGGGTAAAGGGTAGAATGATAAATGAAGTCAGAATGTGGAGGAGAAAGATGAAGATACCTGCTCATAAAGTAGCTGCAGCTCAGACATGAAACTTGAACTTTCCACCAGTTTTGCAGACTGGGGAAAAGACCCCACCAAACCCCTCAAAAACCAAACCCAAAAAGCTAGCAATTTAAGTGATCAGCGAGACACACATGACTACCGGAAGAGTTGTGATACTGATTTACTGTATTTATTAGTACATTTGATCATTTTAGTCTCATTCCAAAAAATGGATGTCATCAGCTAAATGTATTCAACTATGTTAGTTTAAGAGAAACACAGTCATTTATTTTACCTGAAAGATGTTTAGATTGGGCTGCTAGATATCTTTGCACACCATTTGCAATACACTTAGGTAATGAATTCTGGAAGACCTTTCATCAGCTGTAACGTATGCATGTCTGGCGAAGTCTAATGGCATAGTGTGTCTTCATAAAGAGAGATTTGACTACTGTGGGTATCAGAGGCTGTATCCACGGCTATCTCAGGTGAAAGACATGTTTTAATATGGCCATATCCTTGAACAGCAGTACTTTGTGCCATCTAGACATCAATTCTGTTTTGCTTGCACAGCTTTTTTATTATACAAGAAAACGAGCAACTTGAATTTTTAAAACATTCACTCTGTATTCATATCTGGGATATGAAGGGCATGCATTCTGCTAAAATTTTTTTATTTTGGACTCTCAAAACAGTTTTGCTGACTGTATGGAGATAGTTGTGTGCATATATATCAATTTATCTCAAAATAATCTTTTAATTTTTGTCTGTTTCCTGAGTATGCAAGTATGCCAATATCAGAGGCTTTTCTTAGGAACTGGCAGCTGTTTAAACACAGCAAAAAACCCCAAACTTTTGTTTAATTGTCTTACATGTGTAAGTGTTCAAAGAGCTTTGATATACATAGGGAGTGTCAGGGCCATCTAGTGGAGGAGGTCATTGTATTGTGTAAGAAATAGATTATAAATAAGAGTTCACAAATATTTATATAGATAGAAGTTGTTACAATAGAGTACAGAACATAAGTATGCATGATACAGCGCTTCTAATTATGTGGTGAAGTTCTTTGAAACAAAGTAGTATTGAGGTAGGATTCACTTGTAGATGTGTCCTCCTTTGAGATCTTGGACAGGAGATGATGGCGTTGATGGTCTCTTCGTTTAGGGCAGTTTGAGTATTAGCTGGCTTTTAATTGTTATACAGCTAAACCAATGGGAACCAGAACAAGCATCAAACTGCAAGTACCTGAAAAGAGAAGCAAAATAAACCAGCATACCCTGTAATCTCATAGGCACATAGATAGAGAGGCACAAAACAAAAAGATCACATACTAGAGGAAAGAAAGCTAATTTGGCTTCATAATCACTTCAAAGAAATCCAAATTTGAAAAAGTTGTCTCTGCATCCACAAACCAGTGTGTTTTTGCAAATCACAGCTATTTTGCCTGTTTACTTCAAAGTAATGAAAGATACTAGATACTCATCTGTGACTGACTCAAAATATTTTTTGCTGAAATCCCTGAATGATGCTTTAAGTAAGCGCTCTCCCCAATCTTGGTTTAAAAAAGGCAGTTTTGTTATTCTTCTGAATGCTAGTACAAGGCGAAGTAAATGCTGGAGGTCTAAGTGTTCGTGTTTTAAAATGTGGCCTTTTTTTGAATCATTGCACATGGTTTACAAAAATGTCTGTAAAAGGGAAGGGATGTGAGAGCTCAAAGTATCTGTGAAGCATTTGATTACTAGAAGTGTATAATACGTAAGTTATATGCAAAGTGCTGCTCTAGAGATTGTATCAAAAACAAAATTACTTTTGTTTGACTAAAGAGAGACGGGATCTTTGCAGATCAAGCAGTTAATGACTTATTTTGAAAATTGATTTGGTGGCTAATTTTCTTGTATTGCTTTAATTTTATTTGTAACAAGCTCATATTAGAATAAATTTATATATTTTTATATATATAATATATATACATATTTAACTGTAAAGATTGTAGCAACCAAGATTTCAGACTGATGTGTGCTAGATTTAGGGTTGTCTATTAGGTCCTTAATTTAGTTCCGTGTGTGTACGTACTGCTGGAGTGTCTTATGCCACGAGTCTGTATTTTTCTGAATATCTTCTGTCTCATGTCTTGTCTGGGCCTGATGGGGCTTATTAAATGAGATACGGTTAAAAATTCGGGTGGATATGTAGTCGTATACTTTCTTTGGTGCCAACTTCTTAAACTGCTTTCTCCAACAGAGTTGTGGGGTTTTCTGTGATGTTCAGGGCTGTAACTGTGGCGTCTTCACAGCATGCTTTAGAGGTATTTTTATACCTTATTTACAGCTAAGGAGTTAAAGCCCAGGTTACATAAAGAATATTGATTTACCTTAACCAACGTGAGATGTCTAATGTGACTTATTCCAAATAATGTTGCATTTTGAGTACTTGAATACTCCAGAATATGCTTCTTGCCCCCGTCAGGAGTGGCTATGAGGGCCTAGCTTTTTTGTGTGTTTGTATTTTTGCCTGTGTTTCTAAGACCAGTCACCTAGAAAATGAGGAACATTACAGTTAGCAAACATCTATGAAAGGTCTGCGCTTACATTGCGTTCTACTTAGGAAAAAAAATGGCTTCATTAGTTTCACACCCTACTTTACTCATACTGTATCTTGAATGGTCAGGACCTTGGTGGAAGCAAGTGTTATGCTGTGGTTAAAGACTCTCTCTGAAGATCTGTGCGTAGAGGCTGAAAAGCTTCTGTGGACTATGGTCATTCAGCCATTTCCTGGTTTGAATGCTTGACTGTGCAACTTAAGTATTGCTTTAAAGACCGGGCGGGGGGGAATACATGGGGGAAAAAGCAATCTTGTAGATTGTCATAGTGACTATTAATAAAGTGGGACATCGAGTTTGTGGCTCTGTGCTGTCTCGTCAAACAGGATTGAAATTTTGCAGAAGTATTCGATCTGTTAACAACAGTTAAGATAGAAGGATTCTGCTAAAATGATTGAACTTGCTAAGACTTAAAAATATATTGCTGTATTCACCACCTCTAGTTATTGCTCAGTAGTTAGGGTGGAATGTTTGAAACATTTCGCTCACAAATTTCTGACTTGCCCGGGCTGGGTTCTAGCTTGTTTTGTTTCCTCATGATCATCTTAGCTGAAGTTGTAGAATACAGAATTTTATTAAAAGGTGGATACAAAACTAATTCCTGCTAGTGTACTGAAGTCATTGCAGTCCAGAAGACTTATAATTTTTCTTTCTACGACATGTGAAGAGTACAAGAAATAGTGAGTTTTGAGGCATTGGCAGCAAAATGTAAACTCTGACTACAGTTAATTCATTCCCTGCAGAATTGCTTACTGATTCAATGCTGTCTTACAGCCATGGGATCATCAGCTGCTAATACCAAATCAGCCATCACTAGAGCATATAAATCTGACTTTGTAGGTTATCTGTGTCATTGTACTACATCAGCACAGTAAAAAAAAAAAAGATGGAGTTTGTTTAAAGCTTCCTAGTAAAATTCATTAATAAAACACTTGTTCTATCTTCATTAAGCAGCATACTTACTTTCTATTTGTTTTAAACTGTAATGTGAAGGGGATCCATTTCAGCTTTGAATGAAACATCTGTAATCAACGGAAATGGGTGAAATAAATCAGAAAAAAATCTGGGTATGCAGAGTTGTTCCATTAAAAACCAGCCCTGTAGGAGTAGTCTGGCTCATTCAAATCCTATTATGTTTTTCTGAAACAAGGTTATGATGATTTATATGTGGATATGTAAGGAAAGTCTGGCTTCCCAGTTTGGCATGCTTTGTTTGGTTATGTGAGTTTTGATCTGATTGCTATTGAGGCAACAAATATAATAAGCAATAGTGTGTTCTAGTATGCACATAGAACCTGTGCCAACTTATGGTGCTAGCTTTCTGGATATGCCATTCAGAGGAACTAAAACAAAGACTGGTTTAAATACTGTGCTTTTGTAGGATTATTTTTGGTGAGTAAAGTACATGTTTTGTGTCTTTAGGATTTCTAGAAAGGTAGCACATTTTTATTGATTATTTTTAAATAGATAGCTTACCTTGAGTAAAATTAGCAGTTTTAATTTTTTAGTAGATCAGCTCTGAAGTTTATAAAGATACAGGTTTTCTTTTCTGAAGATATGCAAGAGAGAGTTTAACCCTGATGGTGTATTTATGAATGCTTATTTGTATAATATGTACACGTTGGCTGTAAATACAGATGGCTTTCCTGGAATGAGGAGAGGTTCGCCTGTCAAAAGTCTGCCTGCACACTAATACTCCACAGTGTTTTAGAGTAAGAACTGATACCCTTTTAAGATACATGACTTACCCTACAGAAAGAGATCAAATAATCTGCATTTTCAAGGTTTTAAACCCATAAATCCTGTTCTGTTGACATCTTTTTGTTCTGTATGCATCTAGGACTTTTTGAGTCCTTTTTGAATGTAAAGTTTTAATACCTTTCTTCACATTAAGATATTACAAGGAAAGAACATTAAAAATGGAATCTTTTCTTTATAAAAATCATGCAACTACAGGCCTGGATCTAATATTTATTTACTCACAAGCTGCCAAAGCTGTATATTTTATTAGATACAGCCTTCTGTTTTAAGATCTAATTTAATAATCTTAGATTCTTTTCTAGTTCTTTTGAGTTTATTCTCAAATAAAAGGTGCCTTCTCCCTGGGTGGCTTGTTTGAACATTTGTGGGATTTTTTACAATGTCCTGTAACTGCTTGGTAGTGTTACACACTTGAAAGGGAATGCTGATGATATGAACAAATGTCATTTTCTGGAGATAAAGGTGTGGGCAAGCAAGATGAGGATAAGACTCCGTGTCAGGGTAATTGCTTTCTTGAACAATTTCTGCAATGATAGAAGCATGAAGCACTACACATTGTTGTCGAAGTGCTAGTGTTGGGGTGTCTGATGATCTTAAGGATAGAGTTTGAAATCTGCTGGATTATTAGAATTATCTGAAGTCCCTCTGGATTACAATCTTTATTTCTGATGCGCGTTTGTTCAGGGCACTTCAGAGAGTTTGTAAGAAAGCTGGATAAGGCAGATACAGTGTCATGCACACATTGCTCTATCTCATTCTGATCCTCTTAAAGAGAAAGGCTTTGGTTTGAAACAGAAGTTTTAATATTTCTGCTAATGTTATAGTTCTTCATATTCTTGATGCTACTCAGTATGAACGTTCATTCCTTTTGAATACTGCGCCTTGCAACTTCTTATGGCAATGGGTTCTGGTCTAAACTTCAGCTTTCACAGTTTGGCAAGTGACCATGAAGATTCTCATTTTACAGTCTGACAGAGTTGTTTTTTTAATGGATAAAGTTATGACAGTACACATTACCACAGAAATGTATATATCGCCAGAGAAGATGGAGATTTGGGAATTGTGAAATGAGTTCTGTGGCAAGTTTCCCGTTGCACGTTTTGGTGTCTAGGATTGACGTATAAAGGCCAACTAGAGCAATCTGGTACTGCAGCACTTCAGTGTGTCCCAGTGTTTGGAACTGCAGAACCAACTCAGCCTCTACTGACATCAAAAATAATAATAATAAAAAAGCTTTGTGCGGTATTTTGAAAGCGGTCTTCTAAGTATGTAACTCCATGTGCTCAGACTTGAAAATAATGGTTTCTTTAGCAGAGACAAGAAGATATCTTGGAGCTTTTGGATTCTTAAGGATTGTTTAGAGTACACTGTGCAATATGGTGATATCTGGGATAAAATTAAAGCCATCTTAATGCATCAGAAAGAGTATCCCTGTGTTAGAACAAAGCACTGATCTAGCTGATGTACAATGCTGTTAAACGAAATGAGCTCTGTCTAACATGACTTATGCAGTTACTTCATTTGTAGCCAACTTGAATATCTCTTTGGCATCACACTGAATATTCCTGCCTTAATCACAGGAATGTTTATTCCCTAAGTGTAATAATTACATTCTTGCAGCATTTTTCATCCTAAAATTCTTTTAGGTACTTTACAACTCCTGAACATACATATAGCTTTACCAAATGATGTAATACTATGCGGAAGAAAACATGGTCAGTAAACTTATCTGAAACATAGCCCACATAGGAGACTTTGGAGATCTTTATTAACATAAAGTAGTACCTGTTAATTATCATGAATTATATGAAAGGTAAAAAAAAAATCAGCCATAGTAAGTACCAGTTGATTCTGAAGTGGCTTGCTATACCATATTTATAATTGTTCTATCGTATTTCATCCCGTAATATGTCATTCTGTGTATCTGGTTTTGGTGTGGCAAAATTGCCTGCAGAAGATTTCTGAATAGGTATAAGAAATAGCATATAGCTTTTGTCTTGAAAAATTAGAAAGCTTAATTGTAGTTGTGCAGAATTTATATGGATGGCAACTGAAATAGTGATATACTGACTGAAAGAATTAAACTGATATTTATTTATAATAGAATTACAGATTTTACTTTTAGCAAAATGTTTAGGCAGAAAGAAGATTGATTATTCAGGCTCCGCATCCCAGCTCTGCACTAGACAGAATCAACATCAGTATTTGTCCCTGTCTTTCATTTTTTATTGTTTAGTGGCATATTTTGCTGCTTTATCTCAATGTAATAATTGCAATTTTTAACCTTCAGCATCTTCAGGATTCGGGAGAATAATCAACACTGCATGGAATCTTTCTTGATTGTAGGAACTGTGAGTCAGCAACCCTTTAATTTTTTTAGTTGCAGCTATTGTTCCAGCAGCAAGCTTTACAGCTATTGTCCACTGTTTGTCCAGCTCACGTTTACTGGACTGTGGGAACGGATTAGGGTTTCATGGCTTTTTTTTCCTTCTTGCATAAACTCTTGATCAAAGACATTCCTTGGATGACAAAACACTGTATACTGTGTCACACAGTCCTGACCAGACTGCACGAACAGTAGTTTAAAAACACATGCCTACATTGTTCTCTAAACTGGCTTTTTTTTTTTTTGCAATGTATGTGCAGACATTGAATTTTTGAGACCACATTTACCTCCTTTAGAAAACACATACAGAAGTTATTGTTGTTAAGCACTTGTCAGTTGCTGAAATACAAGTAAAAAACAAATTACTATTTGAAACTAAAAATTGATATAGTAGTATGTCACTTTTAAGCAGAGCTAGAGGGTATGTCTGCAGTATATTTCCTTCTTGAGGAGACCTTGGTCGTGGTGCAGTTGGTCACTGGTGTGACTGTACTGGTCACGGTGTACTGTAAACCTAAAACCGCATGGACTTAGAGCATCATTTTCTGTGTCCTACCCAGAACACCTGAGTAAGTTGGAGAGCGATTTGAGCACAGTTTGGGAATTCATAACCCTGCTTCACCATAGGTACACTGTTAGAACCACATGTTGAGGATCTGGCCCGTTATAGTTGCATGTCTTGCTCTTTTAAGTTCTCTTATGCAATAAGATGAGGACAAGCTTCGCAAAAATCCAGTAGCATCGTTATTTCTCAAACTAAGGAGAAAGAGACAAATCGTGTTTGAAAAAGTCTCTCCACATTTTTCTCTAAGAGCTTTGACTTGTGGTTTGCCTGAAATCTCCTTCAGCAGAAGCATGGGAGAAGTGGAAAGAGATCCCTGAAGATGCCCTAAGCAGGCCTACAGAGAGATTTAAAAACATGGAGGACTATATTCAGGTGATTGGAAAGTTGTCTGAGGATGAGAGAACACTTGTGTTTCCACAAACATGTGAGGCGCTGCATATACTTGTTTGATTCAGTAGCACTATTGAGCACTGTCATGCAGGAGTGAAGGCAGGTGAACTCTTTCACTTACGTTAGAAAGATACTGTCCATGAGGGAGGAACCTTTCTGATCCTTTGCAGTCCAAGGGTCTCCATGAAAAGAGAAACCTGAATTAATATGTGACTGATAGATGTATTGTCTAAAAGGAACAAAGTGGTCATAGTGAATGACTGAAACAGCTACAAAAGTATTGAGTCAAAAACATTAAAGAAATGTATTATAAGAAATAATGTTTACTTTTGAGGAAATAATTGCTGATGCCTTCTGGAAATCTTGGGAAGATGTTATGTCTGTGCATATAAAAAAAACTTACCTATATTTAACAGTATACATTTGCTGAAGAGCTGATCTTTGTATTTAAAGTAGCCAGCAACCAAATCTAAAGAATTATGGCTTGCGGGTGTTCAAGGAGCAAAAAAGCTGTTCAAAAATAAATAATACCTGGTATTCAAACAATTCATAGTGATAAAATCTAATAAAAGGAGAAATAAAACATCAAAAAGCTCAATTGTCCGTTTCAGACAGTTTGCCATCAGAGTAGTGACTCGGGACACTAGGTCACTCGTTCGGTGCTGGCTCAGGTGAGTTGTCGTAATGCTCTAGTGGTGGTTCCGTGGTCTTTGTTAAATGATTTGCCCATCTCAGCCCAGCTTCTTGAAGACTGGTGCTGATGTTACTTGTAACATCCTTACGGTGAGTAACGTGCTAGCTGTCGTAGGAGACCAAGCATTTAGTGGTGTATAGGTTGTGGATGGATTAAGACAAGTGTCACAAGGCAGCCAGGTGGGATGGATTAAATAGCAAAACCGCACCGCGCAGCAACATACAATCTAAAATTTATTTACTTAGGTTGGGAATGGTGAGTGGATAGCAATTTCCATTCTGTCATGCATGCGCTACACATACAAGTCAAAGCCCTAGACCTTCACCACACGGACCCAGGAGAAGAGTTCTCCTGCTCCAGCTAGTCAACATGACAGGTCCTGGCTTGGAGTGTGGCCTGTGCGAGTAGCGATTCCTCCTTTGGTTTGGGTTTCTTGATGGTATTAGATATCTGTACCTGGAGCTCGCTCCAATCCTGAGGGGTTACCCTCTTAACCAGTTACTTCTTTATATATTTGTCAGCACAAGGTGACAGACCATTCTTTTTCCATATCTAAGGCCAGTTACTGGTGGGGAGGAGGTTGCTATTGCCCTCTGGTCACCCACCCTGAATGTGTTACCAAGTGTGAATTTAGCAACAGTTGCCTAATGAAGTTCTTTGCTGCTTTGTTTTCAAGTTCATGCCAGATTAGTCAGAGCTGAGCAGATGTAGTCAAGGTCCCATTTGACTGAGCTGTCTTTGGCTTTCAGGTAGGCTTCACCCTTTGACAGACATCTTAGCAGGGAAGATTGTACTGTGACAGTCCGTTAGCATACATTTTAAATATGGTGGGAATATAATTTCCTGCTGCAGACTTCAAGTGAGTGAAGAGAGTGGTATTCTAGTTTTGAGATGGATCACTACGTGGTGGTTTTTTAAATCTGAAACAGTAATTATTGTATTTCTTCAAGGATATTATCATAAATAAGGAAAGTAATATAAGCCATAATTAAAATAAGAAGAGAGGTGAAATCCACACAGATGTCTTTTTTTTTTTTCCTACTGTATTAAGAGGGAAGACCACTAGCAGGCACTAAACAGTCTCCTGTGTCCAGAGAGGCAACTTGAGAAAATGAAAGCTGTTGTGTTGGTCTGTGTATGGTAGTGGCTGCTTCCTAAAAGCACCGTTTTGTGTGTTCTGTGAAGGAATTGATGCTCTGAAGATGACATTAAAACCAGCTTCAGGAGTTCAGTAGAAGTGGTGGTGTGTACCCCAGGAGCAGATCTGTTGCCCACACACTGCAGCTGGTGCTTCTGCATCAGCCTGGCCCATGCAGAGTGAAGATGCTGCCTGAGTGCCTCATTCCTGGTTGTGAGCACACAGTTCTGCCAGTAGTTCCCTCTTGAGGTAAGAGCACTCAGGAAAATGGTGGCTGTGAATACTTGGTGACTTCCCTGAAATAAGAGACTTTTTAATACATAGTCTTCACACAGGCACGAAATAGGACAGATCTAAGTAGGGGTCTGCAGTTGCTAATGGGATCACCAAGAAACTATTTTCTGTTTTCCTTCCATCCACATTAAAGAAACAAAAGGATGACTTTTGTCTTGCTCCTAATTTGTACTCCTTGACCCTAAAGAACAAAATCAGAAGTCTGGCAAGTCTCACATGATCAGTGCAATCCAGTTGACTAATTTGCAGTCCCTTTCTCATCATTTGGTTGGAGTAGTGTTGAACTCAGTCAAAAGCCAGATGGGAATCTATGTTTGCCATGCGAATGCAATTACTATTATCAATTATATTTGTGGGATCGTAAAAATACCATGTTTGTCTGAAGAGGTACATTTCCCTTAAAATGATGCTGGCAGGAATTTGTTAAAATGCCATCATTTATAGCTTTACTGCCTTTGTCCCATTGTAGCTTTTCAATGGCGATGCCAGGAATCTTTATCAGAGTATCTAGCCCACATGCCTGGGTCATTCCTATGACTCCTTTGAAATAATAGCTCCAAGCTTCACTTTCTCCTCCATCTTCTAGAGTTTTCTATCACTTAAAATGCCAGATACGCTTGAATGTAAGTGGATTCTAACTTTTTACATTTAACAGATCTTGTTTAGTCTTTAATAAAGAGTATGCGAATTTAAGTGTTCGTAAACGGTCCAAGCTTGTCAGTCAGTCTGAGTTCAGCAATGGAATTGAGGAGGTTTTCTGGAGATCTTTTGGAGGTTTTTCTGTGCGCGCAACTCAACCTGATGTAAGAAAATGCAGTATTTTTCCCTTTAATAAGCTACAGCATAGCCTAGCTGAACATGCATATTTTTTGCAGCCTATAGTAAATTGTTTTTCTTGCTACATTCTTGTCTTTCTGCCCTTTGCAATGTGAGTAATACTGGCATAGTTAACCCAACATTCAAATTTAGTAGTCTGCATTTAGAGGTGATGTTTGAGAGAAGGAAAATGTAAACAGCGGAGCTGACTATGTGGGCTTAAGCCTAGTTAAGTCACAGAACACTTCAGTTGGTTTAATAGAGTTTGTAAAGCAGATAGGAAAGGCAAAGCCCCTCTTAACATGTTCAACAAAATAAAAGTTTAAATTTCTCATTTTAATTTTTTATCGGCAAAAAGGTTTCATCCTAAATCAAGAATTCATAAGTATGTCTTCACTCAATTTTCAAACATTTAAAATCAGAGGTATTAGCCACCAGTGATAAAAAAGCGAGGTTTGGGGATGGTTTTTCCTGTTTTTTCTTTAAAATATGCTGAAATTTTGCGGAAAACTAATGAAAGATCTGTGTGGGAAAAATTAGTTGTTTTTGACGGAGTTCAATTTAAGCTTTGGCTTGATCGGTCGCTGTGAATCTGGTTCAGATCTTCTTTCACTGCTATACGAATCTTCCTCCGTGGCCTACCAGTGTAACTTGACCATATTGAGGAGCTCCCCATTTCGAATGGAGAAGAGTACGGGTGACACTATGTACTGCTATTCCTTCACCCACCTGTGATTTTACAGTGAGCCACATGGTTCAGGTTTCTGCCTGAAGTGACTGGGAAACTGCCAGCTAATACAGGCTCAACTGGGATTCTTCTGATGGTTTCACATCCATTGGTAACTGCACCAAGACTAACTTATTTTGCACTAGACTGTAATTAATGTGTTAGGTGTTAACTTGGGAGTCTCGTTTTTCATTTCCTTTGCTGCACGTACTGCATAGAATCAGTTGTAATGTGAAGTTTAGTCAATGAGAAACTGAGGAAGCAGATCCTAGATTTCTAATTTGCAACAGGTGAGACAAGCCTGTGTTTTATGTGGATTGATCTGTTTAAGGCAGAAATATTTTCATAGGGTAAATATTCAAGTACATCGGTTAGAAGCTTGACCGTTCTCAACTAAGAATAAGCTGTATCTGCCATTTTCATCTCTTGTAATAATTAATAAATTGGGACACAGGTTACAATTTTTTCTCATTTTACTTTATAACCATATATAATTTCTGTCCTTCTACATCCAGTTCTCTTTTATATGTTTTTATGAGGCTTTTACATTTTTCTGGTTTATTCCTTGTTATCTTACTGATACAATAGTAAGATGCAAAAGCTGTGTATGAGGGGAAGGGAAGGAAAAGGCAGGTTAACCTTACCACTTTTAAAACAAACTTTCTTCTGTAAAGGTATTCTAGGACACAAAACCTTAACGCTGATAAATAAATACAAACAGGCATTCTGTACCATCCAAGACCTACTTTATTTTACGTTTGATTGCTTTACTCTGGGTAATTACTTTAGATGTGTAAAAGAAAGTCTTCAGCAAAAAAATTATTTTGCTTTTTTAAGCAGTCAGGGCTTTTTTTTTTTTTTTAAGGGCAGTCACCTACCCATTGCTAAAAATGCCTACAGTTTCCAAAAGGTTTTCAGCATTGCAACTACTAAAGCACAGAGAGTCAAATTACTCACTGCATCAGGTAGTTACTACCATTCAGCATTCATGAAGGGAATTAAAAAAAAAAAAAAAAAAAAAGACACCAAGCAGCAGACACTGGGTTTTACCAATTTTATTTCTAGACTTTAGTTTTTTTGCTGGAAACTTGTCTGTTACAGGTCTGTTGGTGAAAATGTGCATTTCAGACCAGTGATGCCAATAAGTACAATATAAAAATGTACAAATCTGAATTGCTTGCTTACTACAGATTGTTATAATAATGTGACAAATAAAGCATCTCTGTTGGCACATGAACCCACGTATTCTGGATTTGGCCTTTTAGTACATACAATATTTTAAAGAAGTTTGCAGTACACACTGCCACTCAGTGTAACACATAATATAACCAACAAGCACTAACTCAATAATCATGTTTGGTTCAGAGACACAGAGATGCCACAAACAGAAGTGTTTTATGAGGTAAGCAGTAAGAAATGTTCCTGAAATTTGGACAGAATGTATCCAGTCCTCCTGGGTCCTGCGACTGCTAGTAGCATTGCAATGCTTTATTTATGCACTATGTAGGATCTTAACTGCATTTGCCTCAAAATGAGTTCTAATTCTGTTTTGGTTTAGCAGCATACAGGCAACAGCTAGATTATTCTTCAGCATACAACTCTGTTAGCTGGCTTATTTATGAGATTTACAGGCTTTTTAAATTAGCATTATGCTATAATTAAAAAAACAAACAAACAAACAAAAAACTAGTATATCATAACAGATTAAACACACAAAATACTTAGAGTTCCAGAAGATAACCTATCATACCAGATGATGTGTCCCAACTGATGGGAAACCACATCAGGTGGCATACAAGAGTTATATTATAATGCACCTTTCATATATCAATGTGGCTAATAACACAGCTTAAAACTACTATGATAATAAACCCCAGATCAGACAAAGAATCCAGCTTTATAAAATGCATAACAACAAAAAAACTGACATTACTTGATCTTCTGAAATGTCTGCTGTTTTTAAATTAATGCAACCTAGTTGCAAATCGCGAGACCCATTCAGAATAACGTTCGATGCATTTCCATTTGCAGTAGAACTATGAGGCACTGTGTACGAACATTAAAACCTGGTCTAGACGTGGTTAACTGAAGTATGAGGTATTGTGAAACAGGAACCTTTTTGGAATAGAGCAGTAATCACATTAAGTAAAAATTGATCACATAAAAAAATCTACAAAAAAATGATGTCAATAATATAATTTTCTATGAGAAAATTAAAACCTATAACATGGCAGTATATGACATTGTATAACAAAAAAAAAAAACTGATCCACAAAATAGCAGCAAAACACAATGACAAAGATACAGAAAAGCAATGTTAATTTTTTTTTTTCAAACCATGCTGGGAATTTATCCATAGCAGCTCAATAAAAATGGAGCATCCACTCCTTTTCTTTTCTCTTTTTCTTTTTTTTTGATTTTAATTTTTTTCTTTTTTCTTTTTTTGTTTTCTTTTGTTGTTGTTGTTTTTTTTACAATCAACACCTTAGCGGCAGTTTTCTCACATACATTTCACCATCACATTCTCCTCGAGCATCAACTTCAACAGCTATGTCCACGTCCCTTCAGCTACTTTCTAAAATAATAATAAAAAGATACATAGCCAAGATGTGCAAATTTTCTATTTGTAGCTAAATAAAAAAATGGGGCATATACTGGAATAAGAACTTCTTTCAAGTACTCCAATTTTCATATCTATTAACTATGGCGTTGTCAGGGTTAGACTGCTTTTGAAAAATGTATAGGAAGGGGCCAAATAGACTGCTCTGTTTTGGGTTTGTTCTTTGAAGCGTGTCCTTTTTTCTTTAATAAGCTGTGTTAAAACTGCAACATCAAGGATAGGAAGATTTTTTTTAAAAAGGGGCGATTGCATTATTTTACAAATCATACTGGCCTTACGAACATCCTCTGCAATAAATATTCTTTTTAGCCTTAACTATAAATTATATATTTTAGTGTTTAAAAACCTTCAGTTGTAAAACATCTAGCAACAATCCTTAAACTATGTGTCCTATATGTGAACCTTTAAGGCCCCTAATTTATAAAAAGATGAGTTGGCACCAAAGGATTTCTAAACTTCAACTTTTCTATAGAAAAGGATAGGAAGATATCCTGGCAATTTGTGAATGCAATTTCTCTCACTGGAACACAACCTTCGTAAAAAAAAAAAAAATCACCTCTCCTCTAACACCATAGTTAAATGCACTTGCTTTGCAATTCCAAGTTTGCGAACAAGCACTTATATATTTCCAAACCATTCCATTAAAAAAAAATTCCCACACAATAAAAGAATGTATTTCCTATATCTAATGGACTGAAAGTGCTTTGAATGGAATGGTTTTAGAATATTACAAACAAACAAAAAAAAAAAAGACTAAACTGTGGATTGAACCTGACCATAGTTAGGCTGAATATCTGTGGGGTCAGACCAGCATTTACACAGGTAACTACAAAAATATGAAGATTACAAAAATATAATATATTATGTCACTATTTCGGTTTCTCTTTATAATAGAGTATCGTATGAGTAGTACATTGGCCTCTCCCAACAATGCTACGCTGGAACCCTACAAACGCCTTACGCACAGGCAATCCACAGGCACAAAAAAAGATTAACATATAATAATGCTGCATACTAACATACACTAACTTACGGGTTACGTTAACCATTTATAAGGTGAAGAGGATAAAAAACCTAAGGAAATAAAATAAACATTTACAGATGAATTATAAAGTGACTAAATGCATAAGCAAGCAAGATACAGAAAAGCCTAGAACTGCGTTAAAGCTATGCTTTTTAAAGGAAAAAAAAAAGAATATTTCATTTACTATCAAAAAAAAAAAACCCTCTTCTACTTTAAAAATGGTTGGTTGGTTTGTTTTTATATGTAAGAAATCAAATCTAATACCTCCCCTGGAGACATTTTGTGTGTTAATGCCTATTTTTACAACATACAGACAAGAACACTTTAATATAAAAACTAGTTGATTATTATTGTATAAAATCCTCTATTTTTGTAGCACAAACCCCTGGGGGTAATGCAAATACTATTTTTTTCTTTTTTTAAGACAGTTTTTGGGGTATTTTTTGTTTATTTGTTTGTTTGAAGTCACAGATGGAAGGGAGACAGAGCAAGAAAAAAAATATAACAAGACTGGTTTTCCCTTCTGGTATAAAAATGTCCTGGAGAAAAGGGTTTCTGGGGGGGAGATCCTGATGCCGATTCCTTCTCAGATGCCCTTTCTTTGTCTGCTTTTCTCGCCAAGCAAACCCATTAGAAGAAGTCCTCTTAAATGTTCACATCTCGCACATCAGTAGGTGTGCAGGAAAGGTCTGCTTCATCCTCTACAGTCTTTGTTTCTGAAGATATGTTGTGCTGCTGTGCCTGACGTAGACTGGATTCAAGGAGGGATTCGATCTGTTCTTGGCAGGCTCGTAAACAATCCTAGAGAAGATTAAATGGAAGGAGAAAAAGACCCAGGGTCCTTTAGAAAAGTAAGATCACAGACCAAATACCATTTCTTGAAAAAGCAGGAGAAATACACTCTAGTTATTTGGCAGGGCAGCAGACTGAAAGGAGCAGGGGAAGAGCAGGAGAAACACTGAACAGTAAACGATTGGACAAGCTACCCCATTTTCTGCAGGATGCTAGCCTGGATCCAGACTTCAGCAGCTAACTCTTACCATCTTCTATTTAATGGCCTAGGTGAGCATCTCCATACATGGTCCTCTGGACAAACCATGACTGCTGTTCCGTTGTTAGCCTCAGCCCATAGGTCTACAACTGAATATGATGAACGCTCCACTACAACGACACATGTAGTAACTAACCTGGGCAGGACCGTGACACAGTAAGATGTTGTAGCTTGCACTTTCCTGCCTGTGCTGTTAAAATTTCAACAGTTCTGTAAAAGTCCACTCATACTACCTTTTACCTAACTGACCCTTTATATATTTCGAAAAATAGGAACAGTCTGACTGGACAGTAGTGTGAATCAATGAAAATTAAATGAGTGGAGTTGCAAAGACATGAAACTGGGCTGGAGTCAGAGTTGGTCCAAGTATTGCTGGTGCTGTAATGATTTCTGCTTTTACCATGGAAACACTTTGGCACTACAGTCTACTAGAAGTGATGGTCACCAATAGTGATTTTCCAGGCTGAGTTCTGGTAAGTTCTTAGATAGAAGCACCATATAGATGTATTTAGATAACGTGCCCAAAGTTGCCTGCCAACTGCTGCTACGTCCAGCAGTGGGCAGCTCAAGTTACTGAACTGATTTTTAATTCAGAAATCATCTGAACCAAAAAATTTACTGGACTGTCTGACCCCAAAATTCAAAGATCTTTCAGAAGCACCACTAAGCATCCTCATAACCATGCGTTATGAAGTGCTGTCAAGCTTTCAGTTTGCTACCACAGTCACCTTGAAATCTCAAGTCGGGGCGAGATCTCTTTCCCCTGCTTCAAAAGCATTTTCTCAGAGCTAAATGCACATACAGTCCTACTGAGTTTTCAGGGGGGTGCAATGGCCTTGCTGCTTGCAGACTTTGGTGTGAATTAAAAGGATAAAGCACTTTAAGCAGGATGACATCTCTTATGGGGAAAGGTAACTTCCCCTAGGCGTTAAACCACAGCATGAGTAGATACATCCAATTCTACTTAGCGATCCTCAGCCATTAGAATTGGAGAAGGCCTGTTAGCTCAACCTGTTCAACTTTCAGCAAGTTACGGTTGTGTTCTTCAAAGCCATTGCAACAACACAAATGGTGCCTCAAATAGGCAGAAAAATCACACTACATTTTGCCAGAATTCCTCCAGCATGCTGTTTACTCATACCTTTATAACAAACATCATAAGCTTTTCCCCAACATATTTAACTCTGTGTATTAAGGACTTTGAAGTTTCCTTTCAGTACTGCCTTTTCTGATTTAACCTATGACATGTGTTAGCCCTTGCGGTGAACCCAGTCTTCCATGATAAATTGCCGTCAAAAGTGTTAGGATGTGCATGACTGAGAATGAATGTTGTTTTCCTGAGAGGGTGACCTGCCTGCTGTTTTCTTTATTTCCCAGTTTCAATTCTGCCTTCATTCAGAGGCTTCTTGTGTGATCTACCAGCTTTTCACTGATTCCACTACCACAAGCATCTCCTCTGCCACCAATAAGGGCACATGGCATTTGGGGTAAAATAAGATTAGAAACCCAAGCAAACAATTCTCTGCAAGTCCTTTCTAAGAGAGAGGGAGGTTAATCCTACCTCTAAGCAGATCAGACCATCAGTTACAGCTCACTGAAAACACATAACCTATGACCTTTTCTGGTTTAAACCCTAGTGTAATATTTCCTCTTGACAGAGACACACAGCGTTTTAAATGACAAAAAGAAACGCCTCATATCCTAAAGTCATCATGCCTTTGGCTCCTACATACCTCTGGCCTTCACAATAAGATCTCTATGAAGTCCTTTCAGCACTTCTCAAGATCCATCCTGACTGTAAGGCTCCTACTGGCATCTCCTGCACCACGTACCTCAGTCACACTTGGAATTTGATGTGTTAAAAGAGTACATGAATACAGGTTTAGGTATTTTTGGTTTTACAAATCCAGGCACTTTTGAGGATAATTCCATTTTAACAAGGTGGCATGTTCACTGGTCCAAACTGAAAGCCAATTTTCAGAGCAAAATGAACCCTGTTTGCTTTTGGGGAGGGGGAGATTGTTTTCTAGGTTTTGGTGGGGTTATTGTGTTGGAGTTTTTTTAATCCTACCATTTGCGTGTTTGAGCTCTGAAAACTAAAAGCATTGAACAGAATTTCTATAAATACCTATTATTCTCCCTCTGGAGTCCAGTCACGAATAATTACACAGGACTCCGTAATATAAAGGTAATTTTTGACCACAGAATTTTTTTTTTCTAACCCTGTTAGATTCTCAGAGTATAGAATGTTGTAACTTTTTTTAAAAACATAATCATTACAATTTGTTATGAACAGACTATGTCTTAAGCTACAGCTGAATGAAGAGTATTTTTTTAATGTTTTAGGCATTTTTGTTCAAATCACTTCTTATTCAGATGAATATTAGCTGAATAGTTTGTCTGCAGGAATGTATTAGAGCTAGCAAAAATAACTGCAAAATAGAACATGCACTGTGGAAAACCTCACCAAAGCTTTTTTCATTCTCAGTACTTCTCAACACTGAAAAGCAAATACAAAACTTGTGCACTACTCTGATAACTTCTCCCAACAACTTTTCTGCTTCACTACCCAAATTTTCAATGCCTACAGTTTGTTCAAGGTCATAAACCCTTCCTGGATTAATTAAGCTCCTCGGTGGAAAAAAAAAAAAGACTTGCTAGCTTAACTGATGTGGTCAAATACCTTTAACACACACAGTAGACATGATCAGACTCCAGGGTCAGATACTAAAGGAAACAAACAACAACAAAAAAGAAACTGCTTGGAAATCCTTTGTTACTGCCTGACCCTTTCTGGATAACAAGCACATGTTTGAAGGTGCCTCTGAGTAGGGGCAGGCAGGAGACGAATTCCAATGTACTAACAGACAGCATGGAAACCCAATCTAATCTAGTTTAGCAAATTTCTGGCCTGGAAATGAATGTCAGGTAAAATTCAATCTGTTTGGATGATGGGGTCAAGAATAGAATGATGGAAGACAGCCCAAGACTTCTAATTGTGATTATCTGACTTCTAATTACCCCTGATCAAAGGCAAAATGGGAAATTGGACTCCTACCAATGTAAACATGAACCATAAAGGAATTCCAATCAGGTGATATTCATTTTACTTTAGATTCAGCTTTCTTTGAGACTAAAGGTAAAAAAGTGTAATTATATAACCTGAAATCCAACAGACCAGCTGCTCTAGCTAATAGATAATCAGGGAGAATGTTAGCCATGTTATAAATGCATGCTCTTAATATTTCAAGACAATCCAATATAAAGCGTATTCCTTTGTGCGGTCTGACAAGGAGAACCATCACTGTGGAGTAACAAATTTCATATACATGCTAGTGAAATAAGATAATAGGAATAACATTTGATACCATGGACTACATAGTCACATCTTACGGGAAATTCTCTATGCAGGGGAATCGGTGCTATGTATGAAACCAAGCAGTTTTCTCCACTCAAAGAAACAGTAGTAAAAAATGCTGTTTCCTTATTCCATTACAAACACAACAGCATACGAATACATGGCTGTAATTTTATGATGCTTATTTTCTGTAGCAACCTATACAAAAAACCTTACTTCTAAGTCTAGCTGCTCTAACACATGAATACATCTAGCAAAGAAAGCTGGAGGGGAGTTACTCCCTTTTAAAGCTCTTAAGTTCAGGCCATACAGATTGTGGCCTTGCAATGACTCTGGACAATAAAAAAAAACCCAAGGATTCTCCTTCTTGCTAAAACTACTTCCTTTTCTTTTAAAAGAGCTCTGTAATCAACTAAGTCAAGTCACATAAGGACATGCTGCTGTTCTCCAAGATGTGAGAGAATCTACTTCAATGCTTTGTATCACGAATGATTAAATAATGTTTTTGTTTGAATCAGATACTGTCAGAACAGATAGCGAGCCTAGTATTTTTCCTCAGTACCTGCTTCAGCTGCCTCGCGCTGGATAGTGGCCAACCATACACTGAAATATCGACACTGTTCACAAACAGACTAAAAGCATTACATGTACATGCCAAACTGAGCATTTCAAGTTCTTACAGTATTTAACATTTCAGCACTGGATCCATATTATTTTAGCTGCAGCAGTACAAAGGGCAAAAATAACGTGCTCAATACTGAGGCATTGTTAAGGTGATCAAAATAATAAGCTGAGATATCATATTTGTCAGCAATTGTTTCACAGTCTATCAAAAGTAAAATATTCTTTTGCGAATAATTAATTATAATGCATTCATCTTTCCAGAAATCACTCAGCCCTGTCAACGGAGTCCAATTATACAAACCTAGTTTTGCAGTGTCTGGACTAGCACAGTTCTCTACGTATTTAAATTATTAAGGTACAAAATAATTTAACAGCATCTCAAAGATTCTGCCGCTAACCACAGAGTTGTCTTTATTTGACTCATTGTCCAGCGCTTGGAGACCTCACAAGAACCTTTTTAAAGCATCTATTTATTGGTCTTCCACATTGTTACAAAACAAAGCTCAACTCTGCCCGAACTTCACACACCATTATGACATGGATCATTGACTTTAGGTCTTCCTTGTAGGCTCCCTTCCTGGCCCATTCACTCATGAAAGGTTTATTGCTCACTAGTTACTGATGTGCATCTCCTGGAAGCTGCAGGGCAAAATGAGAGTCTGTGAGGACCATCTACCTCGTCAGAGAGTCGTGGGACAAGCATTTGTTCCGAAAAGGAATTCAATACCAGCTACTGTGCAGGTCTAGCACGTAATAAACCAAATTAGATCATTAGAACTCTTTTAAGAAGGGCTTTTTCACACCACTTGGCACAATAAAAGGCCTCAAGAATGGTCAAAGATAGGGTCAGAGATACCACGAGGTCTCGGTAACTATTTCCTCATCTTATTTTCTAAGTTTTGTTTTACACAGACTCCTGGTTTAATGACGTACAACCAAACACGGGCTCTGCAACATCCTAAATCAATGCAGGGTTTCCTTTGCTTTGCCAGATACGCCTCTCTTACAAACATTAGAGCTGGACGTGGCATTCCTATCAGTGAACTGCAGCGGTGTAATCACCGATTATTAATGGACATAACGACAGCTAAATAACTGGGACGGACACAAGAGAACACGTTCAAAAACCCCACTCTGAGGTTCAACTTTTATCAAGATTTACTCTCCGATTAGCTACTAGGCAGTAAGCAGGCATTCATTCTTAAACTCTTAAGGCAGGAGATCAACCAAGAGAAAGAGTCACTTACCGGATCACATTTGATAACTTGTGATAGGAAATGTGTGAGGCATTGATAGGAGAGGAAAGTGTTAGTGTTCCCCAGATGCAGGCCTTGCACAGCTGCTACCACACTGCCAGCTGCGATCATGGAAGGTGGGTTTGAAATAAATTTAATATCTGTATGAAGAAAGGAGAGAGAAAAAAAAAAAAAAAAAAGACTGAAATGATTGCTTTAGGAGAAGCCTGCCCATACACATACACTCCTCTACCAGCGTGGCTTCAGCTGCCAACGATTGCATCCGAAAAGGCAGGGAAAATTGGGAGCAGAAAGGTGCCTCCTGCTCTAAACTGTTACAGGCCCGAACCTGTAAACACTTACGCACATGAGCAACTGTACTTGAGTGAGTAGCCCTTCTCAGCACTGAGCTGGGGAGGCCATTCGTCACTCGGAGGTATTTTTATCATAAGCAGGGCCCCCGTTCTTCAAACGTTAAAATACTCTGCTGGTGTGAATAATGCCACTGGGGTCAATGGCACTATACATCTGAGAAAACCTGTTCGCATTCGTGTTTCGCACGAGCAGATCCGAGGTGCACTCTAACAAGGAGTCCTCGGGCCCTTTAAAGCAGAAAACTTTTGCTCTGACATTCAAAGGAATATAGCTTTAATGAACAACATCATCAACAAAAAGAAAGAAAGAGAAAGACTGCTTAACCCTGTCAGGAGGCAGATAATCCATATTTAAATTAAGGTTTCATCTTAAAAAAGCTTTGTCTCAACCTAGTCTCTTGTCAGTGGCTGCCATCCGTCCTGGCAACAGGGATTTAATGTAAATGTGGCATAACTAAGTGACGGGGGTCCCAAGAATTGGCGGACAATCAGTTACATTCTGATGTGACACCATGCTGACAAGAGGCTGGGCCCCCTTCCAGACTGCATTGCTGTAGGTCTCTCCACAAAGCCACTCCCATGATTCCTTAAGGGGCTATCTCTGCCATTTCGCATGGTTTTTTGGTCTGGGTTTTGTTTTGTTTTGCTCAATAATAAAATAATCCACGTTTTAATGCTAAGACTCTTTCTGCTGAACAGGAATGCGTTTGATCTGTGGCAGTGTACACCTTGGAGGAGAATCGGAAACAAAGGAAGTAAGTGGCATAAGTAAACGTCTAATTTTGTGACGAAGAAAGGAAAATGCCACGTTATACACAAGAACCTGAGATGGCTTTTATCAGAATACAACTTCCTCCGAGTTGAAAAACTATAAACCATCTGTCAAACCCTTGAATGAAATCAAAGGAATGGACAGCTTAGAGGGCTCAGTGGAACAGTTTGAGTATTAAATCATGCATCTACTTTATTATGGTAAAATAACTTTTGTGTAAATGTTTTACCAGTGAAACTAAAGACTTCGGGAGTCTATGAAAGTCGTCTCTATGAATCTATTCATATACCTCTGACACTCCATTGTAGCCCAAACCAATACCCACCTCCAAAGGGGCGTTTCGCCCAGCGTTCTATGAACCTTCAAAATTAAACTGATACAATGAATTGTGGCCAAACTTTTGTGATGCACTGCCAGCAAAAAGGCAAGCTTGATCAAGCTTGATCTAAAGTCACCTCATTTATGTTGCCGTGCTTAAAATAAATTCAGTTCATCTCCTTTTCCTAATCTGCCCATTTCCGGCCAGATATAAATACACCCACCTTCTAGCAAGCTTCCGTCATTCCCAAAAATCAAAATAGTCCAGGCTGCTTATTGACAGTATATACATTCCAAAGCCAGTCCCCTAACTGAAATACTGATGCACAGTTGCAGGTAGACTTCGGAAATGAGGGATTTCAATAGGCAAGAACGAATTCCACCAGGACTGGGTTGCTCAGAGGGGTACGGCAGCAGTGCGTTCGCACCACTATTTGCTGAGTCCACAAACAGAACACGACCAAAATGTGTATGTTTAACGAGTCTGTCCTGACAGGATCACGTTTGGGATTAATATTTGCGTTCCTCTTTTAAACGGGGCAGTAAACAAGAACATGAATTCATAGTCACACCCTCATTCTTTCCAAGGTGGAAAAGTGATAATGAAGTTTAAATGACCAGTTTGTGTCTGTCCCTATAACCACTCCAGACAAGCAGCATGGACTGCCTTTTTGTTGCAACTCAACAAGGAATTATTTGTGGCAGAGGCCACTAATTTCAGCATATTAATCAGGGGGCCCCTCTCGCCTGTAATTGGATGCCCCCAAGTGAAGAGTGTGGCATCATTGTCAGCCTCCATCGCCTCATCTTGCGCTATTGAGCGCTCAGGAACAAGGGGGCTTCGGTGAGATGAATTAGACCTGACACAGCCACAATGGGGTAGGGGGCCCCATCAATTGAAGCACACATCCCCAGTAGCCTATCTGAGACTTCATCCAAAAAGAATAAACAACTTCAGCGTTGTTAAAAAGAGAGAGAGGGAGAGAGAGAGAGGAGGGGGAGGAGAGAGAAGAATGCCAGCCACCCTGAAGGGAGGACAAAGCAGGCATATAGGCGCTGCAGCGCTTTAAAAAAAATTCCTAACAAGGCGAGTCACCCCTTTTCCTTTTTAAATGGAGCAGCAATTCCATCCGTCTGGAGAGCTGGGGGCTATGAATGAAAATCTTTTCATTGAGGCAAATCAAAACTGCGAACATAAATCACTTGCTGCAAGATGCAACAGGTTCCAACTGGTCACATACCTTGAGACTTCCAATTTTATAAAGGCCAGAGAATAGGAGAATTGTAATGCGCTTGTTTCAAAGGGGGATCTTTCTTTCTCTGTCCGAGAGGAGGAAAGCAACAACAATAATAATAGCAATAATAATAATATAAAAGGAGCCTGGTATGTTTTGATAACCAGAGGAACATAATGAAATGCTGAAGCTCCAATATTTGTTGCTATTCATTGTTATGCTTGTATAGAGCTGCAGTTCTCCCTCAACACTGGTCTTAACTTGGGCCAAAAGAGGCCTGCTTCCTTTTGAGCTCTCCCTGCCTTGCTCGGCCATGCCAAAGCCCCATTCATTAAGCTCAATTATGTGTTAACTTCAAACAACCCCTGGTAATTTTTTATTTTTTTTTGCTTTTTCTCTCGAACCTACCACAGCACAAAGACATCCTTTGGTGAAAATAGATTTTTCAAAAACTAAACGAAATCAAACAAATCCACTTCTACTAGCCAGACAACTGAAGAGGGAGCTTAGAAGGAATTCCCCTCAACTTCACCTTGCAGCGTAACCTTCTCTTTCTGGAACAAACGCATACACGCTCATCTACAAACACTTCCACAGCCTTCACCTTTTAAGCCAACTGGCGGAGATTTTATTTTCTAAGTAGGCATTATTTTGCCATCTCTTCTTAGGAGACCCTCCTTTACAGTAGAGGACACAGGCGGTACTTCAAGCAAAGGATATACTGCACTTGCCCCTGAGGCCACTTAAGCGAGTGTCACTGTTTCCAGTGGACTTTGGATTGGGCCCCACAGCATCCAGGCAGCACAACGCATTTGCAGTCCATCTAGGTTCGTTTTGGCAAGGGGAAATACAACACAACCCAGCAACAGCAAAGCAAAGTCCAGATGCTACTTAAGCCACATGTGATCTTCACTAGCCAACAAAGAAGTCATGAGGAAAGCAAGAGGTAGAGAAAATCCTGACATCCAAAAATAACAATAAAAATACAGAGCCTAGTGGCAGCCTTCCTGAGTGCTCTTTCCCCAGGCAATATTCCCAACTTCAGTAGGGAGCTGAAGAGGGCCCCAATTCTGGTGAGCTCAGCGCTGGTTTTTTTAAAAGCTAAGTAAAACTCCCAGAACATGGTTCTCATTTACTGATCCATTCTCCAGCTGTGGTGTAGCAGTGTTAAATAAAGGCTCTGGATGTGCTTCCTAAAAGAAACATAACAACACCGACAGTAGATCAAAGTACTGGACTCTTAGCAAGTCTCCAACCTTTGAACTACTCTTGTTTTCATCCCTGTCATTGCCAACACAACAACCTAGGTTAAACATCCCCATATCCAAAGGGGAGGCCGGGTAGCTGTTCTTTTTAGCTAACAGCCGAGGAAGCTTCAAACTTAGCAAATCACGCATTCGGAGTCGCAGCAGACATATCTGGTAGAATCTGGCATGGAGTTACGTCTGATTTCCCAAAAATGTTGCTGCAGGTAGTCTGAAGGCTGTTTGAAGATTGTAGCGCTCTGAACACTGAGCATTATTCCAGGCAATCTAACCTACGAACTGCCCGTTATGCTGATGTTAAGCTCAAGATGAAGAGCAATGCCAGCGTTTATAGATTTCTCTTTTATGGCTCGGTCGTTCTATCTTTAGGCCTTGCAGTAGGGCCGATTCTGTGAAATAAAACTTTTCTTCCGAGTGCCTGCAATCTTCCTTCAACCTTTTTATACCAAATCCACCTCTGGAACAAAAACTACGCAACATTAGTTTGTGCCATTGACTACACACATCCCAACGAGGTTTTCAAGTGTGGATACCTCTTCCCAAGTCCAAATGCAGGCGTCATGTCTTTTTTGTTAGCACAACAACTGCTACTGAATATTAACATTTACTAAAGCACCGTATCTCCTTTACACTAAAGTTTTTATCAGTGTCAACAGAGTGTCTGGCATTCCTCTTTACGTGCTACTGCGAAAGAACATTTGCTTTGGCTGCTTTTTCTTCCTTATTCTTTTGCCATTCCTGGATTGGCCTCGCCATACTAAAAGAAAACACGCGGAGCACGTTTTGTTTAAACAGAGTATCTTCCCTCTAGAACTTCTTTTGTCCCTGCTCCTCCACTCTGTCCTGTGGGAACAGCGAGATCTGGAGAACAGAAAGGCTTCTAAAACTCTTTTTTTCCTTCCCGCTCGTTAGGGTTCAGTGGGTAAAGCCGGTACATGTACAAATGCATACACACACAGTCCACACGCAAACATGGAACTTCAAAGAACCAGCGCGCGCGCACGCACGGTGCCCTTGAAACCAAAGATCAGGCCTCTGCAAACCTGGCCTAGCGAACAGTCGGCGTCTTTGGAGGCCGGCCCCGCACATGGCTTCAGCACAGCACGTGGTCAGAAGGGTGCAGATGGCAGCGGCTCGGTCCTGTGCCAGGAAAGCCTCTGTGCTGCGTGGCCCTCCTCCAATCCACCGGCCACCAAGGAGGGGGGGAAGAGGCAACTTGAAGAGGGAAGTTTTAAAACCCCCACGCAGAGCTATTCACAAGCCAAATCTCCCTCCGCCTTTAAAAAAACGTCTTAAGAACAAATCCACACGGGGAGGGATTCCCCGTACGGGCAGCGAGCCTTTTGCAGCCCCCACATAAAACCTGGTGTAGAGGGGTGAGGAGATCGTGCCACGCCGAGCTGCGGCTCCACGGCTAAGCTACAAAGAAGGGGGGGGTTCTTCTCCCAGCCCGACACCACCATGTACTCAACTCGGAAGCAAAATATCTTCTGAAAAAACTTACCTCTGCAAAGTAATCCACCTTCTACAAACAACAAGGGGCAATAATCGGGGCTTAAGCTACCTCCCCACAGCTCTGCAAGCTTGCTTTAGACCACAGCTATGGGAAGCTTTACGAGCCGGGGGGTAGGCGCGTGTAGGGGAGCAACGCGCTTTGCTTAACGTGCAGGGCTCATACCTGTAGCGCACAGAGCCACAAAAGTCTGAGCATGTTTACGGATGATCTGCTTGGTGTCCTCTGCCAGAGGCATTTTAGTAAGGAAATGTTCAATGAAATCGTGGGGGGTCATTGCAGCCAGATTCCATTTCAGCTTATTCACCAGCAGCAGCTCCATTTGCTGCAAAGACAAGAGGGAGGGAGGGGGAGAAGAGAAGAGGAGGAAGAGGGACAGCGTG
>NW_010524837.1:1159-5827 GCF_000687285.1 Phaethon lepturus | reverse complement strand
GACGTAAATATGTATTAATTAACGCACTTCGGAGATGCAGAGTATTGGCCTGACGGCCGTAATGGCTCTTCCTGAGCAATTACAATCTATCATACAGCTACACATTTCGGGAGGGTTTTTTTTTTCGGAGGCACGTTATTGACCCGAGGGCCCGGGCGGTTTCCTCCCCCGCACAGACCCTTCCTGCCCCGGGGCTCGCATCCTTCCCGGGGAAATCGTTAGAGGGGGAGGCCCTAAATCCCTTAATTTTACCAAATACAAAGTGTTTCATCCTGCGCTGTCCCCCACCATGAACCTCCTCTCCCGCTCCCCGTCGCCGAGGGCACTTTTGAGACTTCCCGCCGCCCGCAGACCCCGGGAAACACCCGGAGCCAAATATTTATATATAAAAGAAAAACTTTGTGCTTTCCAGTGGTGGAAACCCTTCTCAAATAAGGCATCCGTCTCCCGAGACCTACACCTTCTAATTTAATTTTCCCCTAAATCAAACAGTGTATTAATCCCCAATGGAAAACACGTTCCAGTTGCACAAACAATATTGAAATGGTATAATGGGGACATCTTTTATAAATACTTCTGACAAATCCTGAAAAACCCCGAATGTGTGGGCTATAATTAATGGAAATGCCAAGTGCCAGCTAACCAGGAAAACTCCAGCGTCATAAATCTGCCCTGAGCTTTCTCACACATGCTGATGGATGGGGACTCGCAGCTTAAATATTTAACAATCAATAATTCAAATACCTATCCTACCCTATTAAATTTGTCACATTTATTTTTAAATGCAACATCCAGCTGAAGTTTCTGTAAAACTTGTGCATCTTCCACCCCCTAACAAAATGCAGCGTTTTGGAAGAAGAGCGTTTCTTGAGCTTTGGAAAGAAAAAAAACGACACTGAAATTTCTGTGGGGAAATAATGAACAATGCGGGGGGATTACACCCCGTACAACCAAATAGTTGGCCGCGTCTCCTTCATCCTAATAGGTTTGGATAATGCAATGTGCAGGCAGGTGTTGTGTCGTATGAATCACATTTATAGGAACATTTTCCAATTTCTTCGCCGCCCAAGGCGGGGAGCTGCCGTTCATCCTCTGTAGCTGAATATTTCTCGGGCACGGGGTGGGCTGCGGCCCCTGCCCGTGTGTCGCTGCCTGGCCCGAGCCAGCGGTGCAAAACAGTGAAACCCCGGAGAAGGGGTTGGGTTTGGGTCTGACCTGAACCGCGGCGACACTTCGCTTTGCCCCGTGGGAGGGAAGAGTGAGACAGAGGTAAATACATGCTGGGTCCAGTGCTGGCAAGGAGAGGCCATTCACTGGCTAATAATAATAATAATAATAATAATAATAATAATAATAATAATGATAGATCTTGGCAGTGTGCAGCACCAGCAGCCTGACTCCGTATTTCAAAGGTTTTTTTGCGAAAGCGAGGACGATTGCACGGTTTATCAGGTGACCCCTTTCCTTCCCGATAAAAATAACACCGGGGAAAGCTCGGCTCCGCTTCCATCTGTCCGGGGGAGCAGGAGGTAGTTCAGAGCATCCCGACGGCCGCTGGAGACTCGGCCACGCCTGCGGCCCCGCAGCATCATTTACTTTAAAGGCACCCCAAAACTGACCCGAAAGGTCACGAAACTCCTGGAGCCAAATAGCCGGAAGGATTTTAAAGGAACGTGGAGCTGCCTATGGGTAAGGGAGGTGAGGGGTGCCGGCCGTGGCGCCCATCCCCCCGTCCCCCCATTTTCCCATCCCCGCTGGCGCGCGCCTGCGGGCCCAAGCACAAGTTACGGTGGCATAAATCTCCGTCGCAAATTTATTGCCATAATTTATCAGCTCATGCTGCTGAATGGCCAAGCAGTTAATTTTAAAATGAAGTGGTGCTATTTTCATTAATACCCTTGTGCTAACTACCTATCAAAACACGCAGAGGCAATTAATACCATGTTGCTGAAGTACTGAACCAATAAATATTTCCAGTCTTGGCTTGTCTTCGGCAGATAAAAGACATCGGACGAACCCACCGCCGCAGTAACGCTCCCTGAGTCCCTCTCCTGTCGCACCATCGAGAACATTTACATTTAAGGACAAGATTAAAGTAGCCAGATCTGCCAGTAACAGGAATTTAAAAGGCCGTTGCTTCCTGACGTGTGAGTAATCCCTTCAGGAGACCTGTGTAATAACAATCAGCTTGCGAGAAGATTGAAAATTTCTGAAGATTCTGTATCGGCGACACAAAAGCGATTTGGCACGGTCCGCATTTGGGGAAAGAAAGGCAGAAATGCCCAACGTGTCGAAAGTCGGTGTAAATACTTTGTCACCACCGCGCTCGTGGCCACTTCATCACCCGCCACGCTACGGAGCATCCCTTTCCAGGGGAAAAAGGGCTCGCCTGCGGAGGTTGGCGCTTACGGCCGGAACGGGGTTTTCAGCCCCTGTTTCTTCCATTGACAAAAAATCAAAGGGTGAGAAATGAAACCTCACTAAAAGAGGGAGCGCCGGGGCGGCACGCTTCTCACCCGCGCACCGTGCCGTGCGCCTTTCGGACGGGCTTCACGCCGTGCGCGTCTCCCTGTAAATACGTCCCGTCGCTGCTCCCTCCGAGGCAGAGCAACAAAGCGCTCGCTTTTCTCTGCGTAACCACCACTCCGTGCTTTTTCCGCCCAAAGTTTTTACTTTTCTGTCAGCGGGCTATTGCGTATTCTTCTGGCGTCCCAAGGCAAGCTGAGACGTTTTGATAGCAATAAATAATAAATGGGATTTATTTCCTTAGATGCTGATGGAGACCTTTTCTTCCACAGGAAGAAAGCGAGAAAGAAAGAATGAAATAAAAGGTGCAAGAGAAGGAGCAAGAAAGCGGGAGATGGTGCCCAAGCCCCGACACCGTGCGTGCCTGCTGCCAGCACGGCTTTCGTCCCGCGTAGGGCAGGGGCTGGCCGCCCTCCTGGAGCCCTCCATGGTTCCTTCACTGAATCCCAGGGCAGCCTCAGCCCAACGGCCTCGATAATAAAGGGTATAAATAAATAATAGTGAATGATTTTTGTAGGGGGGAGGCGATGGCCAAGAGCGCAGGGGCAGGGGCCGAGTGTGAGGAAGGGGGAGTGTGAAGCTGCTGTCAGAGTGCGCAGCAGCGGCCACCTCGGCCACAGACGCGGCGATGGGGAGAAACCTTCCCCGTGTAGGGTAACTGCACTTTTTTTTTTTTAAAAGCATGTTTTCATGTTTCAGTGTGTATTTGTGCAGCGATGGGCAGGGGTAGGTCCCTGTCCCTTCCTCCCACCCCTGCACGCCCTGTGATCACCGCCGCTGCCTGGAGGAAGCATCCAGCTCCCACCGTCCCACGGGGCGGGCTGGCCCACTCCTGGGCTCCTTTCCAAGCCTTGAGACGAGCACCGCCACCATTTGGGCTCGTTTGTGCAGCCTTGAGACGAGCTTTCTGCCCGGCAGCGGGAGCCCTGCTCTCCTCCTTGCCCGCCTCCTCCCGGGGCTCACAGAGCAAAAGGGGGCAAATGCCGCTGGCGAGCCCCTGCTTGGGGCACTGTCTTTTCTGCGAGGGTGGATTTGGCTTTTCCTTAACGTCTTGTCCCCTTCACGAGAAAAAAATCTAAATTGAATGGGCTCCGACCTGTCCTCAGCTGCCACGCCGTCCATCGGCGCCCGCAGGTGCCGCTTCCAAAGCAGCGACCAGGACGCGGCCGAGGGGCACAGATGGGGCCCCCGAGGAGAAGTGACATTAGAGCTGTGCCCAGCCCAAACCTCCCGTCCTGGCTTTGTAGCCTAAACCGAAACTATGTGGAGGTGTGAGAAAGGAAATACCAGTGGCTTATGAGTGTCGGGCAACTATTTGTTAGACAACACTCATTTCCCCCCAAATAAAATGGAAGCGCTGGTGTTGCAGCTGGTGCTGCCCCGGGAAGGGCTGGGTGCTGTGGTGGTCCCTGTCTCTGGTCCCCAAGGCCACACGGCGGAGCTGCACCAGCCCTCGCCTCGCCTCAGCCTCCACACCAGCTTTTAGGTAGAAAACAGGCGGAATGGCTTAAGTGCAAAAAAATGCCTTGCTGTAAATATGTTTCGGCACCTACCTTTTAAGGAAAAGGTGTCGCACAGTGAAAAACTTAAAGAAAACTTGGAAGGTTCTAAAGGAACCTGTTTTTTCCTGTTGGTCACCTACAGCAGCCTTGCAGAGAGGTGCAGGATGGCCGGGGGCTGAGCGGGGCGGCTCTGCCCGCCCGAGCTGCGAGGCCAAGCGCGACAGCAACCGCCGGGATGCGGCTGATATCTGGTACTGGGGCTTTTCGGAAATGCGGTAATATTTTGAAAGTTTAGCTACATTTAAAGATAAGTTGTAGCATTTGCAGAATTAATCAGTCTCCTCAGTCTTTACTACATGTGCTTTGTGTCTTTAGCTGGGATAATTTAACCTGCAGAGGTTGGCTGAAGATTAACCTGTTACCGTGCGAGGAACGATTCTGTGTTCGACAAAATCGACTGACAGCACATGAAAGCACGGCTGATGTGACAACAGTGACTTGATTTAGCCAAATGTCCCCGTGATTTGGGACGAAGCTGCTGCCCGGGAACCCCCAAGCCTGCCCAGGTCAGAGGGCCGGCGCCGGTCCCAGCGCCGCACACCCAGAGAGGTCAATGCCGCGACCGGCGGGGGCGCCCGCC
>NW_010524837.1:423-1128 GCF_000687285.1 Phaethon lepturus | reverse complement strand
GTGGCCCCCCGGGGCCCTGCAGCCGCACACCCGCCCCATGCCCAGCTGAAAGTAAATGACAACACAGCCTGTTAGCATTAGCAATTTTTTATTTTCCTTTTTTGTTGCATAGGAAATGCAGTACTTGCTTCCAGTAATTGTATTGTAATGTGAGAAGGTGGTAGCACTAATGGTTGAATACAAGAGTTAAACTAATCCACACCAGCTCAAAAAACCTGCGGAGACTTAGTTGAATAAGAATGGATGCCCACAGTGATTCTCAACCAATTACAATTTTTTTCACAGAACACAGTAAAACTAAAATGGTAACTATGAGAGTCAATACAAGTATACTAGAGGCACGAGGGGCCTGACTCATAAAAAAAAATGAACACGACATGGTATTAACACGGGTGTCAAGTGAATTTGCAGCAGATCTTTCACACGGCCGGTGGAAATTTTAGCGCCCCGAATTTCAAATTGACGCCGAGGGACTTGGCTGGGCCAGTCTCGGGCAGCGGGGCAGGGCTAGGTCAGAGCTCAGCCGCGCGGAGAAACCGCACAGCCAGCCAAAACGGAGGTTTCTCCTTGATTGTATTTCCAAAGCAAAGAATTTCGCAGACCTTTCCCCAAGGCAGCAGTCGCAGCTGGGCGCGGGGCGCCGGCAGCAAGAACAGGCGGCGGCGGCGGGTGCCAAGCCGGGCACTCTCTTCCTACCATGCTCCG
>NW_010524837.1:0-392 GCF_000687285.1 Phaethon lepturus | reverse complement strand
TCTCCCTCCCATGCTCCGTCTAGAACCTCACCCTCCTTTTTTTTTTTTTTCCTCCCCTCATATTAATTTGTGGATGCAGATAAAAGGGGGGCGATTTCACCCAACACAATCGTTCTTGTTCATGCTCGAGCATAGAAGGTTAACTAAGTGGAAAACAGTCTTCCCTAAAAAAAAGCATACAAAGTACAAAAGTTCGCATTGTGTACGAGCGTTCGCCTTCGCGAAGGTTTTCTCCAGCGCTCAGAGGTAGCGATCTAGCGTTTTTCTGGTACGGGACAAGATCTCTTTTGTAATCGAGTAGCCTCGTACCACCGTGTCACGAGCCCCCGGCATCGGCCAGAGCGCGGCACGGAGCCGTCCTGCGCCCTGTGCCTCCCCCTTTTCTGCTGCCG
>NW_010524836.1:0-6167 GCF_000687285.1 Phaethon lepturus | reverse complement strand
GGAGCCGCGGCCCTTCTCGGAGCCGGCACGAGGCCGAGCCGAGCGGCGCCTGCGACCTCGGGGCCGCCCCCAATGCAGCAGTGGCTGCGCAAAAGCTTCTCAGGACAACGGGAGCGCTGTTTCGGAGAAGATGCTTGGTCATACCTTAAGATCCATAACCATGGCCGCAGCGGATCCAGGTGCTCCTCGCCTGTACTTTTGCTAATGAAACGAGGGAAGCTATACAAAATAAACACCTTCTTGAACACCTCCTGTGATGTACATAAAGCAGTTGCATTGTTATTGCATGACTGACCAGCAGAGAAGTGGCCGCGATAAAAGAGCAAGCAGCTGAAAGCAAGCTGAGTCTAGCACTGCTTTCTCCAAGTCTTCAGTGTTAGCCAGCACACAAGGGCGTGCAGAGCATGTCCTTTCACTTGAAGTGAAAAGAGGGACATTAAGCACGACTTGGAATGAGGACCTAGGGGCACTGACACTGGTTTGTACTTGTTCAGGTGTAGACCAAAGCTGGAGCTGTGCTTGGTCACTGACACACAACAATTGCACCAGCACAGTACGTTTCCCCAGTGGCTACTCTTCCACTCCAGCCTCCCTTACTTCATCTCCTTTAAGGCCTCCACAGCCACCTGGTCTGATCAGGCAGAAACACACACCCCAGGGAGAACACAAGGGCCACCTAGACTTCTCAGGCCTGTGCTCTGTCCCTGGGCTTTACTCCAAAACAATGACAAAAGCATCAAACATGTCTGGATTTATTTATTTTGTTAAAAGGCTTGGCTGTTCAACTGCAGGGAGAACGGCCCAGTACCAATTTCTCCAGCAATACATTGGGCAGACCAGAGACAGAACACAACACCCACCAAAGGCTTCTGTCAGCTCAAATGGTTTCAGCATCTCCCTAGACAGAATGAAGGAAAGGTAGACACAATGGCCAGCCCATGCCAGGATTTGGAAAGAAGTCTAGAACAGGCAAATGCACTGGTGTCTTGTCTTCATCATTACAGAAGGAGTCACTGCACCTTCAGCTGGAGAATATTCCCTCCTGCTCTCTTGTGTTCAGCTGACCATGTGCATGCCACTGCACAGGTCTGCTTCTGTTTGAGGATGGGAAGACAAAGCTAGCATGGGGTTAAATCCAGTGACATTTCCTTTGTTATCAGACTTTTTGTCTCTCCCCTCTCCTATTGCAAGTCTTGGTCATTGATTTGGTAACCCAAAGAAGCAATCTGTTAAAACTTAATTAAAAAAAAAAAAAAAGAAAAGGTGCAAACATGCCTGTTTTCACCCTGCAGACAGCCTATAACAGTTTTGTGCATCAGAGGTCAGCCTGATCACAGAAAAAGAATCTGAAGTTGGCAGGACTAGCCAACCTGTGGGACAGGCAACTGCTCCCCTGGTTTTCTGAACGTCAAGTCCATGAAAAGCAAGGGGGCACCTACTGCAGGCTGCCAAGGCTCAGTTTCTCCCCTGTGGGCTGGCAGGATGTATAGAAACCACAGTGTTGAAACAAGTGGTACCATGGGGCAGTGCTGAGAGGTCAATACCTGCCTCAGTCCTCTACCTTGTTGTTTGAGCTGCAGCCTAGACTCATCAGTCCTCATCTGAGCTATCCTCTGATTTTTCATCAGCGGCCACTTTCCAGTTCTTCCTCTTGCTCCTTTTCTCTGGTACTTCACTGTACCTTTCTGACATAGAATTGTGATGTTTCTTTCTCTTTTTTGGGGGCCGTTTCTCTTTTTTCTCCTCAGATTCACTGTCCTCAGAGCTGCTGGTGGTTGAGCTGCTTGCATGAGAAAAGTCACTTTCCTGCCCAGAAGAAGAGGTAGGTTCCCTGGCAGGAGCTTTCTTGGTCTTTTTCTTGCGCTTGTGTTTCCCTTTCCGGGTGCTTGAAGTCTCCTCTTCTGAGCACTCGCTCTCCCGGGAAGAATCTGATGATGTTCTTCCCTGCTCCTTTTTCTTTTTCTTTCGCTTTTTGTGTGATCGCTTTTTTTGCTTCTTCTTGTGTGATTTCTTTGGTTTTTTCCGTTTATGCGACTCATGGGCATTTTGCTTTCCCAGATGAGATTTCTTCTTCCCATTGATATTATTTTCTTCATCTCCTTCTTGCTGGTCACTGTAAAAAGAACAAAGGATGATGAAAAGGGAGCAGACAGGCAGCACATAGCGGTTGAGCCTTTTCTGTCTCAAAGTTTTAAGCAAGCCCGTCAATTCATTTGGCTAGAGCAGGGAAGCAGTTGAGCCTTTTACAGATGTGATAGCTGCATTTTTGTTTCAAGTGCTTATTAACAGCTTGGGTCCACACCTTACTAATAGCCCTGTTTATGATACTTGAGCCAGAACCAAAGAGAATGTGTACTGAAAGCCACTGAGTCATGAAAACTCATTTATAGCAGGTTACTTCAAATCTGTAAGCCTGACAATTATTGCATGTGATGATTCTGTTAGGTGTAGTTTAAAAATAATTCTGTCCAAGATCTTATTTTACAGTTAAGTCTCCACTCGCCATAATACCACACGAATTTATATTCTCCAAATAAGGAGAAACACAGAAAATACAGTACACTATAATAGAAAGGAGAACCTGGAGCTAATATTTGACAAGGTGTATACTGAGCTGATTTGGATTCAGCCTACTACTCTCTCTCTCTGTTGGCCCAGACAGACCTTCCAGATTTACAGCATTTTAGTAAGTCAGGCTAAAGCTGAATGCCTAGTTACTATAAAAGATGCAATGCCCTCCTAAGACTCAGACAAAGGTGAACTACATTAATGGACTAGATTTTTCTTCAGTGGATGTCTGTACCTAAACAGTGCTGCTTTACATTCAAGGCTGATCTATACTCAAAACTTAAAACTCAGTTTGTAAAATCCCCTGCATAACCTGACAGAAGAAAGATTCTGGATACATTAGTAAGGCTGCTTGCCTTACCTGTCAGTATCAAATTCTTCAGGGTACAACTCTTTATAGCCACTGTGACCCCATCTGTAAGAAAGCAGAACCATCTATTAGAAACAGACAAGGTGTTTAAGGAAAAAAATGTAATTCTGAAAAGACAGAGCCACAGAATGACCATGAGTTTAGATAGCAAAGAAGAAGGGCCATCAGAACCTTCTCAACAAAGAAGGACAGAAAATACGACTGATTTCATTGGTACTATTTTGATACACCTTATGTTCTCAGTCTCTTTTCCATCTCTAATCAGGGTAAACCACAACTCAAATTTCTTTAACATAACCCTGGAGAGCACTGACTTGCATTTCTCAAGATTGTTTTAAGTTCCTTGGGCAAACTAATAAATACTAAGCTTCGTTGCTAAGCTTAGGGTTGAGCATTTGCTGGTTACTGTGATTTAGGAACTTTATAGATGAACTCAAATTAGGTATTCTGTGACACTGCAAAAGTTCGTGCATGTTACTTATTCTCAAAATGAGATCAAGCATCGTTTTATAGGAGTACGTACTGAAAAGAGAAATGTACTAACTTTTTGGTACAAGACTCCAGAAAGGTGTTCTAATTACAGTTATAATTACATAACATTAATTCCCCCACAGACCTGTCTGGCATGTTGGCTTCACATTCATACAGCTTTTTATTCCAGGATCGGGCCCTAAGGAGGTCATCTTCGACTGGGTCAAGAAATTGTGAGTTCTTTGTTTTCCAGTCAGCCCTGTGGCCCTCCTCATCAAAGCCATCACTGCGCATCCGACTGCTGCAGAAAGAGAACAGTTGTCCTTCAGCTGTCAGCTCTGATGGAGAAACTTTCTGAGCAAGGGGTTAGTCCAGCGAGAGGAGCAAAAATCCAGCAAGTCTTGGATGTCCATCTATGCAAGAAGACCAGCTATCATTTTAACAGTCACCATTAACAGCTCTCACAAAACCAGTTCAGTAGCTAACACTGGTTTTCAAAACTTACTACGGCCCTCTGTGCAGAGCAAAATTCTTGACACAGATGCTCACAGTGCAAAATTAGAGGAAGGGGTTATCTTGCCTATCACAACAAATGCAGTTCTTTTCCTCTAGAGTACTCTGCAGGAGCAGACTAACAATATGCAGTGAGGCACAGGCTAGTAAAAGCAGCAAAGGGGAATCTGAAGAAGTAGAACTGACTTACTAGAATTGCAATTTGATCAGGTACCAGGACTAAGGCCCCAAACCCACAGAAAGCACCAACAGTTCTGAGTGATCTCACATGCCTGTGGCTCTAGTATTGTTTTTCACTTGAAATGCCTCACTTCCTGAACCAAGCAGCAGCTGTGGACTTAGCATAAGTCTGAAAGGTGTTCTCCCCTGAGATACTGCAACCACTTCCTGCAACATTCATGCTTCTGAAAAGTCTTCACGGTATTAAGCCTGCTCCCCACCACCCCCCTGCAAAACCCCAACCCTCCCTCCCAAACCCAGTTTGTTTTCATGTAGCTTGTGAGATCCTCAGGCATGTCAGAATGATTTAACAGATACAGCAGAAGCAGCTGTCAGTATTTTTATAATAGTGTCCATGTGTTTATAATAGCGTAGGACCCCATACCACAATAGCATTCTTTACTACTAACCTAAATGGCCATACAGTACTTTCCTCACAACGTTCTGACGTATTAAACACTTCCTACCCCCATTGCTTCAGAAAGCCCAGCCTACTAAATGTTGTATTTGGAAGACTACAAATCTAGATGAAGAGATAAAAAGTCAGACAGGTCTGACCTCTTCCCAGGCACTCATTAAGGAGAAAAATGTATATAACTGTCATCTGTGTAGTTTTCATATATTTTAAACACATCACAGAATGCTCTTAAAGTATTATAAGACAAAAGGGTTCAGCAACTAAGTCAAGACAATTATCTCTTCCACACAACTAAAGCCTACCTAGAGGTGTCTGACAGCATTCTGCTTTGCCTTTTCCAGTAAGTCTCTTCTGTCTGCTTCTCCCACTCCCTTATTTTCCACATTTCTGTCTCTTCTTGAATCTGAAAGTCAGAGAAAGGAAACAAGTGTAACATTAGGGAAACTTCATAGACATTGAACATCAGCTCCTAGCTTACCCCTGCTAACAAAATTCACAGCAAGCTTTCCTACCATACCGTAAGAGATTATTTTTTCTAGCTATAACTAAGGTTACCAAAATGAAAATCTCTTGATGGTAATACCCTAACAAAGCATATACGGCTAACAGCATCAGAAATGGCAGGTTTGTTATCTCAGCGGTTCTGGCTACCCTGCCTTGTCATTCGTTACCACCCCAAACATACATACTGTTAGAGAATTCAGTATATAATTATAATCTGGAAGGACCAAGGCAAAAAAAGAAGTTACACTATAGGCTGAAAAAACACAGCATGCAAATACTGAGTGGTTTAGCACAGATTTATGTTTATGGACACTGACTATAAATGAGTGATTTTATAAACATGTGAAATAAATTAGTTGGACCTGTTGAGTTATGTCAGGAATTAATTAAATAGTTTGCTAAAGTTAATGGAGTTTCTTAATCTTGCACTAAAATACTGCCTGCTCACATTAACACAAAGTTCCAATTCTTTGATGCAAGTAGCAGTACATACATAGTACAACAAGAAATCAAACCAAACAGTTAAATGTTTGCTACTTTTAAAAAGGCAAACTGTAATTTTCATGATAGTCCTGAGAGAACAGCTTTTTCACAGGGCACATTTTACAGGTAAATATACCATTCCCTTGCTAGGATGAGAACTTGAGAAAAACAGGGTTAAACTAAAAGTGAGACTAACGACGTTTACGTAGCCGCTTTCAACGCGGCTTCGAAAAACGCACCTGCTCTCCCCACCGCCAGATCACAACTCCAGCATTCTGCCCACCCCACTCCCCGTTCCGCCGGCGGCTCCGCACCACCGGGGAGGTACCAGTGGTCCCGGGCCTCGCACACACCGCACGGCAACGCCCAAGGTGATGCCCAGGGCGTATCCCCTCGAACCCGCGGACAAAAGCCGCCTGCAGAAGCGGGCACGGGGCAGAGCCTGGCGGAAGAGTCACCGCAGAGAGGGAGGACAACGGGCCGCCGAAGCCCGAAGTCTCCACCGGCCCCGGCCATACCTTGTTGTGCGCGCCCGTGTGCCGGATGACGTTCCGCAGCAACACTTTCCCCACCGGCACCCGGGACATCCTCTCGCCCTACACAGCCCCACTGACACCGACC
>NW_010524835.1:1733-2897 GCF_000687285.1 Phaethon lepturus | reverse complement strand
TGTGCCCATCCCAGGGTGTCACCGGGGCGCGGTGGCCCCATGCTTTGTCCCCTGCAGACGCCCATCATCGCGCTGGTGGGCAATGACGCGTGCTGGAGCCAGATTTCCCGGGAGCAAGTGGCTTTGCTGGGCAGCAACGTGGCGTGTGGCCTCGAGTACCTCGGTGAGCACCGTCCCCTCCCCTTTGTCCCCAGATTTGGGGACACCCATGTGACCTCATGTCATCCTAGGGTGGATTGAGCCATGCCTGGTGGCATCATGACACCTTGGGGTGGATCAAGCTGTGCCTGGTGGCATCATGGGCACCCTGGGGTGCATTGAGCCATGCCTGGTGGCATCACGCAGCTTTGGGGACCATCACGTGGCCACGTCACCTCCAGGGACAATTGGCCTGTGCCTGGTGGCCCTGTGCCACCCTGGGGAAGATGAAGCCATGGCTGGTGGCACCGTGTGACCCCAGATCAGGCATGGCTGGTGGCACCATGCCACCCTGGGGAGGATGAAGCCATGGCTGGTGGCACCGTGCCACCCCAGATCAGTCCACGGCTGGTGGCACCGTGCCACCCTGGGGAGGATCAAGCCCAGTAGCCCAGCGTCACCCGGTATCGAGCCATGCCCCGTGGCCCCATGTCACCCCAATATCATGCCATTCCCATGGAGGTGACAGGGCCACCACCACTGTCCCCCCTCCGCAGACTACCACGCGGTGGCTGAAGCTCTGGGTGGCAAAGGCTTCGTGGTGGGTCGCCCGGACCACGAGCGGCTGGACGCCGTCCTCCGCGCCGCGCAGGATGCGTGCCGCCAAGGTCGCCCCGTCCTCATCAATGCCCTCATCGGCAAGACCGACTTCCGCGACGGTTCCATCTCTGTCTAGGGACAATGTCCCCAAAATGTCCCCTCTGTGTCCCCAGCGGGGGGACAGAGGAAAGGGGTGTATTTTGGTGACGCCGGTGCTGCGCCCCCTCCCCATCCTGGGGGACAGTTGCATCCCCCCTGCAATAAAGCAGCACCCTGTCCCCACACCCGCTGTCCCGTGCCCTCACTTTGGGTGTCAGCACCCTGGGGGCCACCCTCAATGACATTTTGGGGACCGTCACCCCCTCTTTGTCAGGACGGCGTCACGCCAACACACGCACGGAGCCCGGCGGCGAGTGCAGCTTGTGT
>NW_010524835.1:0-1468 GCF_000687285.1 Phaethon lepturus | reverse complement strand
TGGCAGGAGGGAGCCCAGTCGCCCTCCTCGGGGTGCATATGCAGCGGGGAAGGGGGTTTGGGGGAGCATGGGAGGGGGCGGCCCCCCCATGAGCCTGAGCAATGTAGGTCGTGGACCCTTGTCAATATTTCTAATACTGGGGAGGTTTTTGGGGGGGGGGAAGCCTGAGGGGGCAACCAGGGAAGGGAGAAGGGGGCGAACAGGCACTTGAGGGCCAGTCGCCCTCCTCGGGGTGCATATGCAGCGGGGAAGGGGGTTTGGGGGAGCATGGGAGGGGGCGGCCCCCCCATGAGCCTGAGCAATGTAGGTCGTGGACCCTTGTCAATATTTCTAATACTGGGGAGGTTTTTGGGGGGGGGGAAGCCTGAGGGGGCAACCAGGGAAGGGAGAAGGGGGCGAACAGGCACTTGAGGGCAAAATTTGGCCATGTAAAATAAAAAAAAGCCGAGCAAGAGGCACCAAGCCCCACATCCCTTCTCTGTCCCCCCCCCAAAAACACCAGGGAGGGTGGAAACTGGAGCTGGGGCTGTTTTGGGGGGGCCTCCCCCTCACCGAAGGCTGCATCACCCTTGCGGTTGGGGTCCCTCCTGCTCGGCGCTGTGCAAATTGAAGGCAACTAGAGGCAAGTGCTGCTTTTTGGTCGCTGTCACACCGGTGTCGGCCTCAGCACCGGTATCAGCATTGCACCGGTGGTGGCATCGGCACCGGTATTGGCATCGGTTCTGGTGTCGATGTTGGCACTGCTGTGGTCATTGTCACCGGTATCGGCACCGGTACCACTGTTGGCATTGTCACCGGTATCAGCATCGGTACTGGTGTCGACGTTGGCACTGGTGGTGTCATTGTCACCAGCATCAGCACTGGTACCAGCGTTGGCATTGTCACCAGTATCGGCACTGTCACCGGTATTGGCATCAGTACTGGTGTCGACATTGGTACTGGTGGTGTCATTGTCACCCGGTATCAGCACCGGTACCAGTGTTGGCATTGTCACTGGTATCGGCATCAGTACTGGTATCGGCATTGGTACTGGTGTTGATGCTGGCACTGGTGTTGGCATTGTCACCGGTATCAGCATTGGTACTGGTGTCAACACTGGCACTGGTGGCGGCGTTGTGACCGGTATTGGCATTGGTACCGGTGTCAGCACTGTCACCGGTATTGGCATTGGTACTGGTGTCGACATTGGCACCGGTGTTGTCATCGTCGCCAGTATCGGCACCGGTACCGGTGCTGGCGCCGGTCTCACAGGCAGACGTTGATCTGCTTGGTGAGCTCCCGCTCGAGGTCGAGGATGAGCGCGTCGAAGTCCTTGAGGTTGAGGCAGGGGCCGAAGGGCGCCTCGGGCTCCTCACCGAGGGCGAAATTGGCCACAAAGAGGGTCCGTTGGTGTGGGGGCCGCCGCGCCGGCACCCCAGTCTCGCCGTCGCCGGCTGCTACCTCGTCGTAGTCGGCGTCGCCAGCTGCA
>NW_010524834.1:0-3359 GCF_000687285.1 Phaethon lepturus | reverse complement strand
CAGCCTCCCACACACTCTCCCCCGCCCCCCCGCAGGAGTCCCCCTCTCTCCTCGCCCACCTCCGCCGGGAACGAGCGCCGCGGCTGTGCGGGAAAGCCATGGGAGGCAAGACCTCGGCACCTGTTCAGCTGAAATCAAGGGCTTACAGTATGCTGGGCAGTCTGGCTTGGTGGTAGGAGCGAGCGAAAGGAAGGAGAAGCAAGCAAGAAAAAGTGAGAGAGGATTGGAGCAACTGCTGCTGCCGGGAAAAAAAAATTAAAAAAAATAAAAAAATAAAAACCCAAGGAAGATAACTGGGAAGCAAAAGGATTTTCATGGCGCAGGCTGCAGAGCTAAGCAAGAAGACTGAAGGTTGCATCTCTGCTCTTACAGTCTCTAACTGTCTAGGTCCAGATAATGAGAGATTGTGTTGAGGATGCTGCTGCTGCTCCCCTGTTCACTGTGGAAGCCATCTCCAAATTAGCCATTACATATGGAAACTGGAGACCAGAATTTTAGAAAAAGGGATTAAGGCGTCTCGTTTTGGGGGGGGTTCTCTCTTTATTTGTTTGTTTTTTCTTGGTTCTTTTCTCTCTTTTTTTTTCTTTTTCCTTTTTCCTTTTTTTATATTTCAACCAGAACGTTTCCGATTTAAAAGGCAAGCCTCTTCCCGTGTGGTCTTTCTAATTTACACTCTTTTCCGTGGGCTTTCTTACCTCCCTTTTTTGATACCTATCTCTCTATATATACCCATTATATTATTAGTCGGAATTATTATTCTTTTATTTTATTAAACACACACACCCCAAGAATCAGAAGGCGGTTGGGTATTTGTATAATGAAGAATTATGGGGCTCTTTGACAGAGGTGTTCAGATGCTTTTAACCACCGTTGGTGCTTTCGCTGCCTTCAGCCTGATGACCATAGCTGTGGGGACCGACTACTGGCTTTACTCCAGAGGGGTTTGCAAGACTAAAACTGTCAGTGAGAACGAAACCAGCAAAAAGAATGAGGAAGTCATGACCCATTCTGGATTATGGAGAACCTGCTGCCTGGAAGGTATTTGATTCTGGATCTCCACCCCCCCCTTTCCCTCTCCCACCACCCCATGTTTCTCCCCCCCGCCAAACAAATCCCTCCACATTCCACCATTTTCTCACTTCATCCCTTTCGGCACAGCTTGAGAGTGGTGGGCTCAATTACTCAGGGCACAGAGGCAAGAATACAGGCAAAACATTCTCTGCTCCATTCCCTGCTCCCTTCCTCTTCCCCACGCTCCCCCCATACCTTCCCCCAAAATTCACTTCCCCCCTCCAAGTGGAATAACATGTGTGTTACAAAAACACTGAGAGACCCTTTCAAAAAGCAACCGTGCAGTCTGCCTGTCTTCAGCTTGTACGTATTGCCTGGGAATGCAATGCCAGAATGCTGTATTATTGCTGTGCTCCGGCTGTAACCACAGAGTGAAATAATTGCTCTCTTTGCAAATGGCTTATTTGCAAAGACAAGACTGGGAGTGAGGAACGACGTGGGGAAGGGGTGACTGCAAAGCACTTTGGATGCAATTGTTAGTTCACTTTAGGAGGGAAAAAGAGAGAAAGGGAAGCAACCCTGTTATGTCCAAAATGCCTTGTACAGTAAATCTAACCATTCCAGTCATCTCAAGCAGAGTTCAGAGAATTTCGTAATGTCTGTAAGCAACCACATCTCACTGGGCTGGTTGCAGAGGGGTCTAGTTGGTGGTTGATTGCTTTGGTTTGGGGCTGGGATTTTTCCCCCATTTGTTTGTTGTTGGGTGTGGAGGTTTGTTTGGGGCTTTTTTGTTTTTTTTTTTTTTAAGGTTTATGGTAAAGGCTAAAAATAAACAAGTCTCTGAATGGAAAAATCAGCCTAAGTCTGATGTGGTGAAACTGAACAGCAACTCAGTGACATGTCTGATGGCAGAAGAGACACCACCGCAGCCAACTTCTGGAATCAGACGTTCCTAAGGGAGGGGGAAAGAAAAGAGGGACCAGTGATTTGCTTTTAAATATGCATTGCTCAGTCCTGCTATTGGCGTACATGTGGGCTGGGGAGGTGGTCTTCAGCCTGTGCTGGAGGGATAGGGGCAACCGATGTAAATGCGCGGTTTATGTTACACACGTAGCGAAAAGGAGAGAGCGAGAGCGCGAGAGCACAGGAGCACACATTGCAGCCCGTTGTAAAAACCCTGTTTATGAATCAGCTCCCAGCTGGAGGGTGGGCTGCCGGGGGTTTGTGGACATCCAGGGATAATGTCTGTCTCTGTTGGTGTCCACCGGAGCTGGGTGTGCCTGGAGGTCCCCAATGGGAGAAAACGGGGAGTGGGTACTGCAGAACTGATTTGCTAAGACCGGCACTGGGAGATGGAAGGCAGGGGGGAGGGGGGACATACATAAACTATGTATGTCCTGATGTCTCTCGCCAAAGCAAGCTAAAGCTGCTGTTTGGAAATGGTTGTGTCCGGGAAGAAGCGCGAATTTCCCCCCCGTTCTTGGTGCAAACGGTTGAGTGATGGCTGGACATGTTTTGAATAGCTAAGTGACTTCATTGAGCGATGGTCTATTTGACGCATACTGCATTTAGTGCCCTTTGTCAACCCAAACTGCTGCCTTTTAACATATCCTGCAGAGGAGCTCTATGCTGAATACTATATGCTGTCTCCACGCCAGAAAATCAATAGCAGTAAATTAATGGGGGATGTTTTAAATACACCTGCTCACACACACGCACACATTTCCTACAAATAGATAAATATATAGAGGTATATATTAATAAAAAATGAAAAGCCTTTCACACAGCTATTCATTACAACCGCGGAAGGAGACATCTCCTTAATTAAAAATTAATGAGAGAGGGAAGGGGCCGGGGGGGGGAAAGAAGCCCAAATGCAAAGCCATGCGGGGAAGGGAGGCTGCAGGGAAGAACTCCCTTCCTGAGCCATGTCCCCAGGCTGGAGGGGCGGAGGGAGGCTGGGGTGGAGACGGGAGGTATGAGGACCCCGGCCGTGAGAGGCAGTGAATTCAGATCATGTCTATCTGCCCACAGAGCCGTACCCAGCGGGACGCGGTCTGAGGGGGAGGAGGAAGGGGCGGGTAAGGTTTGTCAGATCGGAGGCGCTCGGGGCCCCTTCTCCTTTACATCTGACAGGACCCCACAGGCACTGTGGAGAAGTGGCTTGCATGGCAAAGGAAAGTGTCAGGATGCTTCCAATTAAGAGGTCCGAAGTGCCGCCAGACCCCCAGCGCTGCGCTGCCGGCCCAGTCCCCCTGCCCTCCCTGTCGATGCTCTCCGGCGGGCTCAAACTGCAGCTCTGCTCGAGGGGTGCGAAATGCACCCTGAGCGCAGCTGCCTGGCCCTGG
>NW_010524833.1:1911-2148 GCF_000687285.1 Phaethon lepturus | reverse complement strand
GGCCCTCCTTCCCCTACCCTCACCCCGAAAATCAAGCCATCTCCCGGGTGCCCGCTGCCGCCCTGGGACAATTCTTTTTCCCCCCCAGATGCCTGGGGGCACGGTCCCACCCTGGCCCGGCCCTCTCCGCATCCTTCAGAGCACAGACGCTGAACTCCGCACTAGGAAAATACGAATTTGCTGTTGGCAGTGGTTTGGGTTTATCTCTAGTGTGAGAGTGTCAGCGCCGTGCAGTGA
>NW_010524833.1:0-1879 GCF_000687285.1 Phaethon lepturus | reverse complement strand
CGGGAACACCGGGGGCTGCTTCCCGGGGTTGGGGGGGAGAGGGGAAAAGCACAACACAGCCCCACGGGTCCCTCTCTGGGCAGAGGGAACATGCTTTTCTTATTAATTGATGCAGGAAGGGGCACCGGGGTTTGCTAGGCAGCCTGCTCAGGTTACTCTGTGCATCTTTAAATCCCGAAACGTGTCTCTTTTGTGGACTAAAAAAAGATGCCTCCGAAGCAGGACAACCAAAGGCCCGGGCGCTCCGTTGGCGTTTGCTGAAGACCCTTCTTCGGCGGAAAAAAAGAGGCTGCGTTTGGAGCCGCTGATATTATGTTTCCATGTGGGTTTCCCCCACCTTGTTTCGGGCGAGCAAGCTCTTAATTGCTGCAGCCTTTGGATGGGGGAAACACATTTCCCTTAAACAGGACATTTCCTGAAAGGCTGAAATATTCGAATAACGCGCTGGGCTCTTTAATGTTCTCAGAACAGCAGCGAATCTCTGCAGAGCCGCACATTTCCTGCTTTAAAATACAAAATCAGAGAAACAATTAACCTTTGTGTGCATTCAGCTTCTTCTCTTCTATATTTTTTTTTTCTTTTTTTTTTGGTACGAATTTTTTTCTTTCTTCCCCCCCCCTTCTCTATTTTTTAATATTTTTTAAAATTTCCTCCCCGAAAGGCTGATTTCGCCCCGCTGCTCCCGGCGCGGCTCTGCCGCAGCTCCCCCTCCTCTCCGTTGCCCGGGGAGCTGAACACCGCCGAAATAAAACCACGGGCCGCTTTTCTTTCCAGTTTCATTACGGGAACGACCGTATCTTACCGGGCGCATCTCGAGGAGAAACAAGAGCCCACTGCCTTCCAGAGGGCTTCCAGATATAAAAGTTCCGCGCAAATAAAACGAATTAGTTTTATTAGCACGTTCAGGAGGCGGTCTAACGAAGGAATTCGGCTTTCCTAGAGAATGTTTTCTCCTCCCCTTTTGTTATTTAAAAGCAACATATATCCCAGCTACTCATCACAGGAGGGAAATAACGCATGGTTCCATCCGCGGTTATTTTCTCGGAGAAAGGCGCTCCCTTCTCAGTCCCCGATGAGAAGGATATAGACTCTTGGAAAGACACGATTTCATCATAAAACCTGCGTGAACAATAAAACCGAGTGTAGCGGACAGGCTGCGGAGCCCGCCAGGTTACTGCGCGGGTGGGTTTCGGTAGGAAATACCTGCCTTTAACTCGGCTAAAACTTTCCCAGGGAAAAGCAGAAATTTCCAGGGACTTTGTCCGTATTTCAGGCAAATGAAGGATTTTGGGGAGGTTTTGTCAGTGAAGTAGCTTTCAGGAATTATTTGGAAGTCAGTTTTTAGATCAGCGGCTGGAGTTGGCGCGGGGAGTAAGCTGGAGAACATGGACCTCGGTGTGTTAAGTGGAAATTATATATATTTTTAAATTGTTACTGAAAAAAGCAAACGGCGGCTCGGTCCTCCATTCAGGCACAACAGTATTGGTTTATGTTCAATTCGTGCCTCGGACGTTGTGTTCGTTGGCAAAATTTGGGGAGAATGGGCGAAATAATAGAAAACTCACCTAGTGACAAATTTTAGCATGAAACCTAAAAAAAATTTAAAAATCTCTGAAAGACACAATCGGTGCAGAGCCCTCACGTCCTTTTAAGCAGGGTTAACAGATGGAAAAAAAGCCTTTTTCCCCCCACTCCGGGAATCTCCCCCCCGCTGCAGGACGCGTTATCCCAGGGCGGTGCTGCCAGCCAACCGCGCTATCGGCAGCGCCCAAAGACTATTTTTTAAACCAGAAAAAGAAAGAAAAAAGGGGGGAAAAAAAAAGAAATAAAAGTGGAGGGGCTGCAGAATGTAATTTTTTCTGAAAAGGGAGCTCAGTGA
>NW_010524832.1:28180-38668 GCF_000687285.1 Phaethon lepturus | reverse complement strand
GGGCGGCTCCCCGGCCCCCTGCGCGGAGCTCCAGGGCACAGGAGCGGTAGCCCAGCAAGGGCACGCTGGGGCCCGAGGCGGCCAGCCTCCAGCTGAAGTTACCGGGCGCCTGTGACGGTGCTACCCAAGGCGCCAGCCGGGCAGACAGGCGCTTTGGCCCGGGGCTCTCCGCGCAGCTCGGCCCCAGTGTGTCCCTGCTTTACCAGCTGCCTTCCTGTAGGGCTAAGCTGGACCCCGAACGAGATCTTACCGCTGAGCATCTCCAGCCTGCAGGGTTTGCGATAGGGAAGTGCTTTGAGGATAGAGGCCGTGATCCCATGTGCCTGCCTGGCTGCAAAAGCAAGACGCAAGGATGGGGAAGGAAGGTTTCTTAGGACTGAGGTTAATTTCTGGTCACTTTGTCACTGTGCACCATTTTTAAGGATGGTGATGTTGAAATTATAATAGCCATCGATGCTTCGTGTTTTGTACATTAAAGCCTTACGCTGAAATCCTTGTACTTATTTTATTGTGTGCTGTGTCTTCACAGCAAGATACTGAATTGGACAGAGTTGCCATGTAGTCACACTCTTAACTTACACATATTGTGCCATATGGTTGATTAAATACTATCTACAGGACCTCATTGGAATTATAGGCACGCTGTAAGTCATACAACATATAGAGAAACTGTTTAGATTATGAGAGCCAATCTGTAGGGGTAATGAATACAGCTATTATGATCCAAACCCTTCAAAATGTTTTTTGTGACTTCTAAAGCATGCAAGCCAGTTATTGTTCTGCTTTTTAGCAGTTCACTGAAGGGGCAGCAGACACCACTTCACATTAAAGATTGCTCTGATTTTTACACCAGCGGCAAAATTATTGTTAATTATCAAATATCTATTAGATGAGGGACAGAAAAAAAAAGTTTATGAGCCAGAGAATTAGCAAAACATTGTGATACACAATTCCAGCTGCAGGGACTGAGGTTCACTTCCTTAGCCCCACACCCATGCACATTCTTGCAGAGATTTTACCAACCACTTCAAATTGTCACACCATACAACCCCAGCGACCACACTGCAATCAGCTGGAGCTGATTATACTGGTAGGTAAAATCACTCAGGTCTCATTCACCTGGCTGTAAGAGGACAGGTAACACAACGATGCTCGTCACAGAACAGGGTAGCCCCTTTCACCCTGCCTGCTGGGGCAGGCCCCTGGCCCCTGCGGCTCCCCAGAGCAGGCTCGGTATTGCAGAGACCGGGAGCCAACACAACACAGATGACTGGGGACCCACACTTTCACCAGTGCCATTTCTGCCTTCAGTTTGCTAGATGAGGAACAGCTCCGAGAAACAGAGCCTTTGCCAAGGGGCTGAGGAGAAGAATGCTGTGACGGGTCACTTGACAGGAAATAAAATCATCCCCAGAGCATCCACCCCTTGTTTATCCAGTCAGAAGCAAAAAGCTCCTACTAAGGTTATGAGCTTGGTGTGGTGCTGGCAAGGGGCTGCATCCGATCAGCTGCACATCAGCATCCCACTCAACTGAGCTAAGAAACCATGGAAGACCAGTGAGCAGTGAGCCTGCTTTTTTGAGCTAAGCATGAAAAAAAAAAAGGAAAGTAGAAGCAATGGGAAGGACACATCACATGAAAACAACATGCAGAAAGCTGTGACCGCCTCTCAGGAAGGCCAAACATCAGAATAAGAGTCTCGGGCACAAGGAGTACTAAGGGAAGACAACAGCAGCCACAGCACCACCATGAGAATCCCCAAGATTGCAAGGATTGTGGTTTTCCTCTCCTTTTGCACAGGGCCAGTGATGGTTTATTAGCATAAGAAAGGCACCCAAGAACATGCAGGGGGATTTTGGAGGTGCTGAGGAATTGCACTGCCTCAGATAGCCAAAATTCCCTGAACTCAGCCTGCCTCGGGGAACTCGCAGCCTCAAGCGTGCTAACATTTTTACCTCTTTGTTGAGACTAGAGCCTTGAGGTTCCTAGTGTCATTTGCATCCCAGGCAGTCCCAAAACAGAAGCATCATTGAAATCGCTTCCATTTTCTTCCCATGTACACAACTGCAGCCCCTCTTTGGCCTTTGGCACATTCAACCAAGAGCCCTGAGCACCAGGCTCTCCAGCTGATGGACTACAGCTGCCCTGTTCCCAGGCGTGTATTGGAAGCACAGGAACAGCAATGAACACCAGATTCTCTGAAGAAAGAAAAAGTCTTTGCTGCAGGCTGAGACTGTCTTCAGGACAGGCAGCTCTTCCTGATTCCTTTGTCTGTCACCCTCTACTCCCCAGAGTTCAGACAGGGAATTCCTCTTTCTGCAGAAAAAAATTAAATTCAACAGAAATGTGCTCTGCTACTGGCCAGGCTTTATAAGCCACCCAACCCAGAAGGAAACTTCAACAAAACATAAATATCAACTGAAAAAAAAAAAAAAAAAAAAAAGAAGTGGAGCTGCTGAAACAACATGGATTTCACAGAAAAAGGGAACTCTTGCCTGATCCAAAACTCCCAGTCTGTAGCAACTTTGACTATTGACTTTAAAAAACCTGAACCATCCTTACAGCAAGCAAGTAGTGACATGACACTAGAAAAACAGTGGGAATTTCAGTGTTTTGCATTACCTGTGTTGATGGTGAAAAGCCACAACATCAATGTGCAGGCAAAGAGCTGTCCAGGCTACTTCAGCCAGCAGCCAAGGAGGAGATTTGAATGGGAGGGAAGTATGATGCCACACTACAGGCAATCTTTTCACCCCAGAAATCTGAATGTTCCCAAAGAAAACAGCATAGTCAGGCAACCCAGTAACTGCAAAAGGAGGTACATGAATCTTTACACGAATTTCTAGAAAGTTAAAAATCTTAACCACATCCATTCCAGCCTTCAGACCACGAGAGGTTTGCTTCCCAAGCAGTCAGAGGCATCCACACCTTCCTGGCTGATGAGAGTGAGCAGCAGCAGCACCAGCTCACAGTGACCAGTGAGGAAACACGCTGGAGGTACAGCCAACATGAGCGAAAGAACTCTCCTGCCACCTCCTCCCCAGATCTGGTAGATGGCACAGACTACAGAAAACCAAAATTTGCAGAGGGTATCGGATTAGACTGACAGTGGAATCCTTCCCACTTACCAGTAGCACTATAGCACAGAGGATGCATTAAGGAAGAATCACATTTTTTTGGCTAACATCCATCAGCCTGCAGCCGATGCTGATACAAGGTCTGGAATCCTATATATGAGACTCCCGGACCAGCTCTGAAAACCTCCCAAACAAATTGAAGGGGTTAGTGGCAAGGCTTAGGATTTTATTTCTCACAAGCCATCCAAGATACAAGGTGCTTAGTATCATCAGGAAATAAAATCCTGTCTTGCACTGCCTTCACTGGTTATCTGTGGGTCTTTTTATTACCTGCCAATGGGCCTATCCCAGAAAAACACTTAACTATGTGATTAACCTTAAGCAGGTGATTAATCTCAGTGCTTCAGTCCACTGGACAGAGGCCTGTGTTCCTGCAGTGAATGTGCAGGACTCAGTAACCCAGATCCAGACGTGCTATTTTGCTGGGAAAGGAAAGGATTCTAAATGCCATTCTATCTTCAGTTCTCCAGCTTCAAAATTACTGTGAAATACAGCTATGGTGTTTTAATGTATTTCAAATACTTCAAGATTTAAAAAAAAAAAAAGTGGTCTTCTCACATCCGCATGTTTACCTCTCTTGATAACAAAGCCACGACACAGACTGCTCCAGGTCCATAAGTGAAGAACTCCTTAAGCAATCCTGTTGCGTAGCTCGTGTGTCCTGTCAAAGCAAAGGAAAAACTACGTATTTGGGTAATCTGATTAGACATCGCTCCTTAGCTATATGAACAGCCAGCCAGCACTTCTGGTACACTCAGGAGAAGCCTAGTTATGGCACCAGGATGGTTATAAACACCATGCAGGGCTGGATATGGCAAGAGCAGCCGTTTGGACCCCACGGCTACTGCTGTGACTCCCTGCGTGCCATCTGTCCCGGCTACTGATGCTCGAGGCGCAACGGAGCTGCCAATAAGCAACTACTCACTGTCGGCTTCTCTACGCCGGCGAAGGGAGCTTGCTCCAGCTGTGCAGCAGTGAACTGATGCTTAACTCAGGGCTACAAAGTCTTCATCTTCAAAGGGCTGCCCTTTGCTAACGTACCCTGGATTGCACGGGCACCGCTCCTCGAAGATGGGAGCAATGCCAAGTCCAAGCACTGCCTTTCCCACTAGGGCACCATCCGGGTGAGCACTCAACTCAGCAGGACCAAACTGCTTCACTTCATGCCAGAGCTGCTGTGCTCCTTGCGTTCAGCTCCCTCAGCTCCTGGGGGTGGAAGTCATGCCAGCCACACCATGTCCACAGCTGCTGGTGCATCCTGTGAGGCCCCACCAGCATCCACCATCATGGCAGAGCGCACAAGGGTCTGCAGGGACCATGGGTAAACTCCTCCTTGCACTATGGGTCAGTGAAGTAGCACTACGAGGCACCACCAGCAATGGTGAATCCCTTTGACGTACCACATTGTCCTTAGCATAGCTATAAGCCTTAAAGAGACGATATTGTCCCAGCGGCCACCAGATTTCTGTATTGTGTTGAAGTACAACGAATAAAAGTTCTCCCAAGGTTTAGTTCCTGTAAAATAAGATACTTTATCATAAAATGTGATTTAAGAAAATGAAACAGAGACATGCTACTTCTGAAACACCCGATGTTAACTATTTTCAGAATCAGAACTACAAACTAGATGGGACAGCTACTCCAGTATGTCTCTAAATCCCCCCCTTCTTAATTTTTCTTGAGGCTTTTTTTTTGCTTCTGCCACAGAGAACTGGACAGACATAAAACCTCCCCTAATCACATCAGGCATTCTGTACACCCAGATGGTGGAAGGGAGAGGGGCCAAGACATGGTTATTGGTGAGGGCCAGCAGGAACCTACTGGGCTCACTGTACAAGTGGAGAGCACCAATGGCTACTGCAGAGCTGCTGCTTGCACCAGGACTTCACGAACAGGGTCACACACAGCAGCAACAGCGCTGCCTCGGCTGTCTCACTGCCCGTGCCAGCTACATCCCCAACCCTAGCGAGCAGAGCATCACAAAGAAACACTTTCCCTGGTGCAAGAACCACTTCTGGTAAATTGAGCCCATCAGAGAACACTTCAAGGAGCAGAGGTTTGGGTCTGTTCTAGTGTTTGACCTCCCTGACAGGAAATAAACCCCCCAAACACACTGTTTCGTACATTTAAATGGGATTTCCTATATTTAATTTGTGCCTATTGCCTCTTGTCCTTCCACTGGATACCACCAAGAAGAGTCTGCAACAGTTGTCTTTACCCCGTCAGGAATTTATACACATGGGTAAGATCCCCCTGAGCCACCTCTTATCTGGGCTGAACAGTCCCAGCTCTCTCAGCCTTTCCCCATGTGTCAGATGCTCCAAGATCTTCATCATCTGACTAGCCCTTTGCTGGACTCTCTCCAGTATATCTCTGTCTCTCATACTGGGGAGCCCAGCACTGCACACTGATGAGGCAGAGGGGAGAGATCACCTCCTTTGAATTGCTGGCAATGTTCTTCTGAGCGTTGGCCCTCTTTTCTGCATCCTGGATGCAGAAGTAAGCAGATAAGAGTGATGGTATTAAACCAAACCCTGTACTTTCAGAAGTTGAGCTGTACAGTAATGAAGAAGAATCCAGCTTATGAGTGCTCACCTATTTATCTTCCTCTGCTTGAAGTCTTTAAAGATCATTTACAATAACTGCCACACAAGAGGATTATTAAGATCTCACACAACTCCCATGAGCATCTCTCTAGCTCGGACAAAGATGACAGCAATTAAGAGGAGGATATACACAGCTGTTAGACATCCCACTTGAGGTCAAAATGCCATTGCTGCCTGGTCTCAGCCCAGTATTTTAGAGGACAAGTCCATGTGAAAAAGCAGAAGAAAAAAAATGGTACTATCTCCTTGATGTTGTTTTCTTGTACAGATATGCTAGGCCAACTGGGAAACAGTATGAAGGGGTCACCATTGTTCAAACAAATCTATCTCGCAATATGCTCTACAGCATGAAGTACTGCACTTAAATCAGGCCAATGTAAGAATCTCTCACCTTTTCAAAATTTCTGAACTGTGTCACTGCTCTTGAATATCTGTTTTCAGACAGCAAAATCAAAGAGCTACAAGGGCAGCTGTGTGGATCTCCTGCTCCTTGTGCATGAACGCATATACCAGGAGTTGAGGTTGTGCCCATGGCAGGCTGAGGAGTGGTCTAGGCCCTTCCTATCCTGTTTTCTGAATGCCTTGGGTAAATGTGACCCTTCAGGGTGTGTGTATGACACTAGATCCATTCCAGAGTTCTTCCCTGCCAGAACAATGCTCTGTCTTCACCTTGAAGACAAGGTGGCAGGAACAGGGCTGAAGTCCTGTTCTCAAGGGGATGCTTCTATAGGCAAATGTTTGATCAAGCCAAGAAGCAAGACAGGTCAAGTAGGCATGAAGAACTATTTGATTTAGGGACCTGGCTCTATCACAATATTCAGAAGTGTGATGATCACAGATGAGGGAACTGTAGGTGGAACAGGCTGCAGAGTGGTCTGGTCTAAAAGAAACTCTAATTGATATTTGTTCTGGAACTCCATGTCACTCCTGAGCCACTTTTCCACATGGAGGAATGAAATCTTGGCCAGCACTCCCACTATCCTCCCAAACTTTCCACATCTTTCCTCAGAGGTAGAACAGTGATGGCTGATACAGTGAATTCTTGCAGGCAGCCAACCCTCCTTTCAGAAACAAAAACTTCCTAGCTGCAGTGGCATCAGCAGAACTGACACTGTCCTAAAAGAAAGCGGAGCACTTTTGTAGGTGAGATGCTGGTGGGAGCTGCTGTCATACAAGATGGCTGTTCTCATGTCAGGAGCTCTCATGAGGCTAAGTCTACCTGTTGCGGGTTTCCTCTTTTTTGCCCATGAGCTTTCATGCTTCACTGATGACAACATGCATACTTCAGTTCTTCAGGATGTGGCAGGCAGATGTTCTTCGAAAGGCACCCACGTGTCTAGGAGCACAAACTCCACTGAATTGGATAATGTAACCACAAGATTCTTACACCGGTGAAAACACAGATTCATGGATTAGATTCTTAGTCAAGGAAATCAAAGGCTAGCTTAGAGGAGAGAGCCTACTGTTGCCTGACATTAAATTCACATTACAGAAGGCTTGTCAAACGTTATCTGGATTCTGAAACACTTGTAAGAATTTCCTGAGTTGCCATCACTGGAGCCAAAGGTCAACAGTCTTTTGCCATAAAAATCTGTGTTTGAAACAGAATGATGCTTTGAATTAGTCCAGCATCCCGTGTGCCTGCCCTCTTCAGACTGTATCCTATGCCACAGAAATGTATTTAGGCTTACAGGCAATGGTCAGGTGCACCAAAAATAAAAATGTTGTTTCTTTAAAAAGTTTTTCTGATTTCAAGAATAGCTTTCGAGTACCAGGAAAGGTCCAAATGAACAGAAGTGCCCAGACAGCAGACAGAAGCAATGGCTGGACAGAACTGAGCAAAGACTCCATTTTGTTAACAACTTCATCCCCATGATCAATTTTCTTTATCGTTTTCCTCAGCTTAAGCAGAGTACACATTTTGAAGTATCAGCTGTCAAGGTTACTGGCTGTTCCACAATGAATCTATTCAGGCCACAATCATTGCTCCTCAGGCAACAACTAAATTCCAGTCCAGTGCCCGATTATTTTGTGTACCACAATGAGATCCAAAAGCGTGTCTGCCTGTCTGCTGCCATCTTTTGAATTAGAAAAACCCACCTAGTCTTACTGATTATTAGAATACCCAACAACATTTCACAGGTAATGTTCCTTAGAGATTTTCTTTCTTCAAAGTACTATAGGTATTTAAGGTCTGCTTCTCTTCTGAATTAACTTACTTCTCATTTGAAGTCACCTTTTTTTCCCCCAAGCTTGACTGCTTTAAACACAAATACCCAGTAGTTTACTATGTGAAAAAAGAAAAAATTTAAATAAACAAGCAAATTCACTCATCAATTATTACTTGTTTCCGTTACAGAAGAAATTCAGTAGAGCGCCAAATAATACCTGGGGATATACTGACATGGTTTGTGGCAAGTAACAAGAATCTTACATACACCTGTGACAGATGACAGAACTAGAGAAGTATCAGACATTTTTGGAGGAGTCTACGTCCTCCTCAGACAACTCCAGCAGCTACAGCAAACACACTGGGGAAGTACAGAATACGTTTGACGCTGCACTCACCTCCAGTACTACAAAAATCATCACCATGGGTAGAAGCGTAAAACCTACCAGCTCACCATGTAAGTTGGGGAAAAACAACTCCACTGCAGTCTCAAAACCCACCTTTCACAGATTTCCCCAAAGCAAATCCAAGTACAAGCTGAGTAGCACTGTGGATAATGCAGTTCAGAATGTCTGTAACATCTTGCAAGAAGTGTGACCTCTTAGAAGAGTTTTTCCTGAGCAAGTACATATTCTAATAGTTAATGAGCCCTCCAACTGTTGAGCCCTTTAACTGACAACAGTTTAGAGGACGCTCCAGCAGTGTTGAGTTTGAAAAAATATCACACAAGGTCTATCAGAGATTTCCATGAATCTAAGTCTTGAAGCTAAAAACACTAAAAAGCCATAGATGAAAATGAAGTGACTGTTAAAAGACACCAACCAACACTGATCCCCACTTTGTGTCAGACCATTTAGGAGTTACTTCCATAAAGACAGAGCCTGTTGAAGAACTGAACAACTTAGACACAAATTCAGAAGTCAAAAGAGTTAGTTACTGGAAGCACAAACTTATTTGCACAGCTCTAAGCATATGCTCATCACTTACTGCAGTTAAAGAAAAAATTACCCACAGGCTTAAACAAGTACTCAGGTCCTTTTCTGAACGGTCTTTTGTCTGCAGTGCTTGGCTTCACTAGTTTTTCATGCTCCATTTACTTGGCATTATATTCTGATCACACTTCCACACAGAAGCCTGAAGCACTGTCACTAAAGAACATAAGAGGAAAAACCAACCAGCTTCTAATCATGTGAACCGAAAAGCCTCTGGAGCATCCTGGCAGTACGCAAACACTATTAGTAAAATACTAGAAAAGCAGAAGTAGCACCTATATCCATTAGCATAAAGAACCTGGAATCACAACTCCAGTAACACATCCTCAGAACGACCTACAGCCTTCCAGTTTGTTCCCAAAACAACAAGTTTTGTTCCTTCATTCACAAAATGAAGCAATGTGCTTATATGCAGTTCTCAAACAAGGTATCATGTATATATCTAGACAGAAAACACATTGAAAACAGACATTGACAAAATACAAATAAATTTGCATTGCTTGATATTCCAGTAAAAAGCAGCATGCAAGTTTCCTTCAGAAGACAGCAGTGTAGCATTCACTTATACTTGCAAGTTCACTTTGAATCAAGGTTGAAGAGTGGCCAGTTTCCAACATTTTCCTCAACACATGTGCAGCAAATTGCTAATGGCAAGAAAAAAAGCATACAGCAGCTTTCCCTGTGCATGATAAATCGATTCTGCCATGCCTATGGCTAATGTTCTTGTATTTAGTAGCGTTAGCATCATGTCACTGGCTGCCCTCAGCATTGCTTTCAGTTAAAAAACCAAAAATAATCTCACCAACAAATAACTGCATCCTTTTTAACTTGAGAAAACATGACTTGTGCAATATGTAAAGATCAAATTTTAGCATTATTCATCTACTTGAACTGTTGTTTTTGTCCTCTGCACATGCACTCGGCTTGGTGCCCAGCACTCAGAGACAAAGGTAGCAGAGAAACAGCTTTGTTTCCATTCACAGCTGCTTGCTGCCAGAACTAGCTGACAGGGGCCAGTTACAGTAGAAATCAGGTGTTGAAGGGAAGAGTTCAAGTTATCTACAACGCTCCATTCAGCTCATTTTATTGATTCTCGGGAAGTGACTGAGTTAATTCAGATATCTCATGCACCAAGGTTCTCTACAATGGCAATTCTTCACTGCTGCCTTCTGGGAATTCTCAATTGCATTCTGCAAGCAGAATTTTGATTAAATGGATGTTCATAACTTCTGTTGAACAAAAGGTTAAGTAGGCCCTTGGAAGAAGCAGTCCAGAGAGGAACCCTCCAGCACAAGGGGAAGCACAAGACCTTCACCCACACTTTGCTTGTGTTTGAGGGAAGATCACTTCCCAGTGCAAGGGCACTAGCTGATGTATATACGGCGCAGGCACTTGACTGAGCAGAACAGGCTCAGCAGAGTAACTGACACCTGCAAAACAGGAGAACTTGAAGGCTCTAGACAAAAGCAGAGCCCAGCTGTGTAAGGTACCAGGCAAGTCTTAAGACCCAGTAGCGGACGATATTAGACAGGACACAGGACCACTCAGACTGGAGTACCACTTAACTGATGCAACTTTTGGAA
>NW_010524832.1:27536-28149 GCF_000687285.1 Phaethon lepturus | reverse complement strand
AAGAGGCACTGATTTCTGAACCATTAAAAACATGCAGCACAGTTCAACTGGGGAAAAGGCACAGAGAACACTAGATCACTGCAGAGGAACACCAGAACTGTGAGTGCTAGACGTGAAGTACCAAGATAAATGGAAGTCAAACATCTTCCTCAAGATCTGCTTTGTTTACTGCCTGCATTATCCATTATCTTGGATAATGAAAAACAATAACCTTTTTTATGATCACCCGAGTACTTAACAGGTCCAACACAACACCTTGATAGACCTTCTGGCAGCTGCAAGGTGAAACTACAGTTCAACTTAGGTCTCCAAAGCAGTCATGTTTTAATCATCAAAAAAACCCCAAATGTTCAGATCATTAAGAGGTTACAGAGGAGACAGTTTGCAGAGAACATTTAAAACAACTTGCCAAGACACATGCCATTAATGTTGCAGATCACTCCTGAAGCCCACTTAGTCCCAAATCTACATCCAACACTGCATGTTGACAAGAGCCATGTCTTCAGTCATTCTGAAAAGCTGGGCTTGGACCCATCCTTTTATTTGTATTTCTTAACAGCTAATAAGCGCTCCCTCCTCCTGTTACTCATTATTTTCCAATTGCTATTTTAAC
>NW_010524832.1:0-27505 GCF_000687285.1 Phaethon lepturus | reverse complement strand
AGGAATGGGACAGCAGCTCACCTTAAAAAAAAAAAGTATACCCCCAAAAACCAACGCAAAACCCATATGCCTTCTAGTCTGGGCTTCTAGTTCCAGAGACGGGAAGACTATGTGTGCCAAGACACTAGAGGGAAGGTACCTGTAAGTAAAGTGATGGAGTTCATACTGCACAATGCAGCTTCTTAGCTTGCATTTGTCACTAACGTACAGAATATCTATAACAACCTGCAGAAGTGTCTGGGATCATCTCACAGGAATCAATCAATTACAGTCTTCTACATATATAAACTATTACAGAAACTCATTTTTGGAGTCACAAGCCAAGTGTCTTCTTGAGCTTCTCCTCACTTCTGTGAATTCAGTGGAGCCCAAAGTAACAAAAAAATGCTTGAGAGAATTTAACTTCTCATCTATACAGGTATTTCTATCTATACAGCTAGGAGTCAAACTTATTCCAAGTGTGTCAACTGAAAATAATTTTATATAGCATGTATAGCAATGGTCAAATTCACCTGAGTAAAAAAGAATTAAAAGAAGAGTGAGGCTCATTTCCTGCCTTTTCATGCCTTCATTCTTCCACTAATGGAGAGGAGAGGATTTTTTACACACTTTTGAAGTCTCCTCCTCACACTAAACTATCACGGAACTACTCTTAATTCTGCTCAATATCCCATTCCAGTACTCCACTCCCCATTACTTTAGTAAGAAAGCTGTCATCAAAAAAGTGACAAGATCAGGAAAAGAACTCAAAAGTTAACAAGTGCATGGAAGATCGATGATCTGAGAAACAGGTCAAAACTACTTAGACAAAAGACAAATTTATGAATCAAAATAGAAAAGCAGCAACAATTTCCAAGTGTGTGACCAAGTTTAATGATACATCTGTTCTCTGAAACACTTGACCGTCAATAACATTTCATGGGTTATGATGCCCAGAATGTTACTTCATAGGTGTTTTATATGAATATTTACAAAGACTTTCAAAATTCAGTGGCACTAAACAAACGAGAAGAACTTAAAACTTTAAGCTACAATGCTTAAAAAATGTAAACAGTTTATTTTACATAGTTGTAAAATATAAGAACTTTCTAATGCAGCTTAATTTTACCTGGAAGGTGAATATATCCTGGTGCCCATGAACAAGGAATGACAGAATTCTTTACACAAGTATTGTGCTCCAGTGTGCAAAAAATTATATATAAGAAAGGAATCTAAAGTCCACAACAATTAAAAGACAAAAAAAGAATTTTCACGTCCTGAAGTTGAGAAATTTATAAAAACATGTACACATGGTTGCTGACCCATCAAAAACTCACATAACTTAAAATTCTGAACAACAGCTACTACAAATTCAAGATCTTTCTCAATTGGAATTTTGTGCAAAGATCAGACTAGATCATTCAGCATTTTTCCAGCCATACCTCCACCCTTCCCTTCCCATCCCCATTCCTGACATCTAGTGGCCACAAGCACCACTAAAATCCTTTTGATATATGTTCAAATTAGTGCATGTAACCAAAAGGCACACACATGTGTGAATATGATTTCGTGCAGAAACCTGTGCAGGTTCACAATTACGTTGCAAAACAACTGTTCGTAGGAAGTTTAGAGTCTAATGTTTGGCAGGATTACGCTTACACATTCCTTTCTATTCTACAAGCCCAGGTGTTAATAGGTAGACACTGCTTTCCAAGGATCCAGTATTTGAGTAGCCTTAAAATAAAGATTTAAAAATAAATCAGCCTGTAACATTATTATATTAGATACTTTGCTTTTGCCCGCATTATTTATGGAATTTTAATCCCACAGTACCATAGCTTTATGCTGTCAGTTGCAAAACAACTAAGATACGTATTTCTTTTTGTTAATGAAGACCTTGATTGCTCCAGTAAAGTCAGCCGATAAAAGCACTTCTGTGTGATCTGTCTTCAAAGCTCCTTAATAAAGAAAGAGAATAAACCGTTATTTTATTAAAAAAAATAAAGCTCTCATTAAAACAGCTATCACTGTGACACCCTTCTTCCTCTATCACATTCCTGTTATCTAGCCAAGGCTTCAAGAAACATCTGCATTTCTAGGAGAAGAACTTTTTTGTTATATATTGGTACAGCTCTACCTCCTAACAGCTACGCCCTTCATTCACTTTCTCTCAAGTTTTAAGAATGCAACAGCTGCCAAAATGTTCAACTAAGGAATATATATCCATGCCACTGTAAGGACTTCTCATCCCAAGAAACCTCCCTCCCAAACTGAAAGTATTCTTCATAATCTTTCCTCGTCATGCTATGGTATCAAGCAGAGCTCATCTTAAACACCTACCAGAGGGTATGGTATCTGATGTTTCAGAATCTTCTCCCTTACTTTCAGCTTCTTGCTTTTCAGAAGTTTCCAGTGACACCATCAAACCAGGATTGGGAGCAAAAATGGCAGATGTGACCACTGCATTGTGCGCTTCAGAAAGACAATCCAATTTTGATTAGCTTGTTTCAAGGAATTGTTAATTTTACAAGAATAGCAGGCATAAATTTTAGTAAATATCCAAGAATCTCAGTCCTAATAGCACCAGGTAAGCTCATCATTCAAGGAGCAGTTGTCATTGGTTTATAAGCTTAGGGATCCTATGTTGCTGTAAGTGCCCAAAACTAACTGGCAAGAGCTCCAAAACATAGTTGATATAAACACGGTCCTGCATTTCCCAAAAACTGTGTGCATGTAGGAGATGAGATGCTTCCCCCCCCCCCCCCCCCCTCCTTCCCCTTTTTTGTTTTTTAAATCCTGCCATGAGAAAATGTTCGTATTTGTTTTCGAAGCCACTTTTCCATAAAGGATCTAAGTAATTCTTCATTACTACACTTATACAACCAAGTTCTGCCAGCGAAACATTACATCCATTCAGAATCTCTTACTGGAGCTGGACAAACTCTTAGCTACTCTGTCGCTTGCCATCCCATCTTGTATCTGTAGAGTTTCCTGTGGACAAGGTTTTCTGACAGAGTCCACTTATTGAAAATCCACCGATTACAATGTATCTTGCTAATAATTTGTTCAAACTAAATGAATAGCACTGGTGAGCTAATAAAAACTAGAAGATAAAAATCCTTAATTTTTGAAATCATATGAACTTTGATAAAAAAGGGTCAAAAGTTGATTTTTACCTTTAATGCCTTCCCAGAAATCATTACGGTCTCTTCTTACAGATGTGAACTTGCTCAAGTCATGGTATGTACTCCAAATATACACATACTTGTCTTCTGAACCACTTACGATGTAGGTAAAGTCATGGCTAAAGATTCAAAGAAGGAAACACATTATTTTCTTAGCTGTTCAAGGAACTGTTACAATAGCTCTCCAGAGGACTTGCAGCTTTACAAGTGTAACCAGGCTAAGTTCACAATTCAAACTGGTCCTTTATTTTAGTGACTGCAGCTCCAAAAAAATACAGTCCTTAAATGACTGTGCGTGCAAGCTCTCTGCTGCTTTCCCCTCTGTAATAAAAAAGTAGTTCGCACAAATAGCACACAGAGGCTGTTCTCTGGCAGCTTCTGACATAGAAGCAAGTTAGTCTAACAGCTATACTCAACAACAAGAAAATGGTGTAATCTTTAAGTACAATTTACATCTTTTTGAGCCTGGAACCTGTGTAAACACGTGAGACTCTGTAAACAGGAATTGTTTACAACACAATCATGGGCAAAAAAAAAATCCACACAGGTAAAAGATGAAAGACATTCAACAAGATTATAACCAGATGACTGTATCATGCATACTGACAAAGACAAAACAGTACCTGCAAATCCAACTCAAATATTTACTTTAAATTTACCTACTGCATGAATATGCTACACATCTAAACTCTAATGCTAACTACCATACAGCCCTGTAAGTAAAGATGACTTAATTTGGGAAATTAATCACGAGCAGAGGGGCTGGACAAGATGACCTCCAGAGGTCCCTGCCAACCTCAGCCGTTCTCTGAAATACCGGGTCAGCCTTAAATGTGCTTTTAAAGGCCAACAGCTGACAATCAAGATTAAACTTGGCATTATTGCTTAAGCACTGCTGCCCTCCTCTGCTCAAACATCCAGGTCAAACAGATACCCAAGCGTTTTTCCCCTTTAGCTTCTGCAAGCTCAGAGGGAATAGAATACTCTTCTCCCTCTACTCCCTGTCTTTTACTACCTTAAAAAAAACCCCAACACAGTATTTCCATGACAGTCACAGTAATATACTCAAACTCAGAAAAGCATCTCAGCCCAGCACAGAGAAAGAAAAGAATTCCAACTCAGATTTGCATGCTGTTTCCTGCCAGATACACAGGCAGTTACCAGCCTTGGGCAACAGCTGGGTGACCAACATGTCTGCAATGACACCTGAACAAAATTAAGAATATAAAAGCTATTTATCATTGAGAAGAGAAAAGATGCAGTGTCCCAGCCCCACCAGTTCTAGCACAGTTCTGTATTTACAGCAATAGTAATGGACATGCATCGTACTGTCAATACTGTCAATACAAAAGGATTCACTCATCCCCCTGCTACATAGGCAGCTTTGTCATTCCTGACCAGAGCCTTGAGTTAGCTTTGCATTCCAAGCCAAGTGACATTTCAAAGGCTCAGCTTCCTATCAAGGTAAACAGATGTACTTCAGCTCCAGCATTGCCCAAATCCAACAACTCCATTGCTATAATACTATCTTACCTAAAGCTGGCTTTGATTTGGCTGCTGCTATTGACATAACCTTTGTATTTCATAGATAAAGACAGATCTCTTAGGTCATACAGTCTGATTCTGGAATCATTTGATGTCACTAGTATCTAGAAAAGAAATAAATAAAATTTAGGAGTGGAAACCATTAGCGTGTCCAAGAAGGAGCAACAGAGTTCATTCAAACAGTCAGAATTCCCAGTTCTTTTGATCAAAAAAAGCAACGTAGACAAAGAACAGGTGCAAAGAAGCAGAACAAGATTTAGGACAATGCCATTTTTCTCTCATCTTCTGTCAATGGATAGAAGACAATTTCACTGTCAAGATCACTCTGACTGCTCTGAAACAGAACAGCTGCTCTTTACTGAAGTAAAATGTGGGCCCAAAGAACAGTTATCAATTTGCAAAGGATATTTTGGAACACATTCCACAACAGCAGAACAGCTATTCTAGCGAGGTAAGTTTCAGGAGAGTCATGACCATGAAGCACAGATCAGAGGCCATTATCTGCTATATAAGCAAACTGAGCTTTTCTTGGTTGCTGTGAGTTTGCTTTTCACATTTTTCAGGTCAGAACCTTAAATGTACTTATAAGGAACAGATAAGTCTATGAAAGGGTTGTCAAAATGAGTAAAGGAATTCAGCTGATTAGTCTTTTTATGGTACCTTAGAAAGCAGAGCAGACTGAAGGTTAGCAGTAAGTCTCAAGATGACATTAGGAAAAGGGTATAGCAGAGTAGCAGTAAAATACTGACCCCAACTTATCTAACCATTTATGCAACAACGTTGTAACAACTCTTGGAACACCATTACCATCAGATTACAGAACTTCCTATTTGTTTTCAAAAGAGTTAAGGCTGAGCTGCATTGATTACATCATCTAACATGCCAACGCACAGCACTTGACACAAACCCAAAGGCACTATTGATTTCTGAATCTTCTGCATGTCTTTGGAATGAAGTAATTTCTGTGTCATTGATAAGAATACAATATAGGTGATAACAGCTGCTGACCTACTACTCTGTTGAAGCCAGCTGTTGATCCAACATCACTCCTGAAACTTTATATACAAGTGAGAAACTCTGCAGCTTTAGACTATGACTTTAGTATTCAATAGCATGTTGTTTGCTTGATGAGAATTTGACCCTTTCAACATAAGACTTCAGCTTAGACTGAAGCTAAACGAAAGGGCTGATTCTGAAGGACGGTGGACACTTGTTTGGATAACAGCTTTTGAGCTTTCAGCATTTTTTTCAGCTTCTGTATGAAGCACATTTCCAAATGAATATTAAATTTGAGAGAGGCTAGTTATACCAAAGAAATTTTCACTGAAAGCCATCTGTAAGCATTTTCTCACCTTTACATTAATCAGAGCATAACAGCATTTAAAAAAAAAAGTCTATTTTATGACTATTTAGTATTGTATTAGTCTAAACCAGCAACAAGTAGTGTTCATTTTAGTAGTGTTAGACTTCTCATTTAAGTCAGTGACTACGAACAAGTCTTAGCGCAAACTTATTGAGCATTAGATATAAATATCAGACTCCAATACTGAGCCAAAGTTGCACTGAAAGATAGTACCTTATTTTCTCCAGGCAAGGGTTCAATGCCAGTAATTTTTCTTCCAACTCTATTTCGGCCTCTGGTGGAACGCACATGTATTTGTGTATGGTACTTCAAGTGCTGAAAAGATATGAAAATGTATCCTGATTTGAAATAATTGTGTAAAAACTTTAAACTATTTTGCTTCAAGTTCTAATAGGTTTGTTTCTTGATACTTAAATAAGCATGACTTTTAAATGTTTATATAACATGAAAAAATACATAGCCTCAAAAACTTTTTACCTCTGTGTCATAGAAGATGCATCTTCCATCATATGTGCCTATGACTGCATATTTGCCATTCTGACAGAAGTTGGCAGCTGTAATCAATTTTGTCTGCCCATCTACTTCATTCCATAATGCCACTTTTTTGTCAGGAATGTTCCAGAGTCTGAGTTTCCCATCCAATGAACCACTTAAGAAGTACCTGTCATCCTGAGAGGACAAACTACATTAATCTCTGCTTGTGCTATGAGTATACCCTGATTTCCTTAAAATCTTCCCGCCTCATTTCCAAACAGCTTTTCTCCAGACCCTCCCAAATATGAGCTCTCAGATGAGTTGATTATAATGTTTAAGGAAGCTGAAAAGATAATGTTAAAATTACTGGTAGAGAGAGTTCAATTTCTTACAGATTTTTGACAAGATTACACACACGCAGTGTGTATACCTCAAGTAAGAAAATTGTTCACTGTTACCATAGTTACTTTTCACCCTCTCAACATAAGTTAGAAAAATACTAACCTTGTCAGGAGTTGAAAGCTCCTTTCAGAGTTCCCGATACATCTACCAGTTTTGTATGTTCAGGGAACACTGAAAAACACTTTTTCTCTACTTGAGTTTTATTAATATTAGGAAGCTTTAAGACAGTATTTTTCAAAAATCATCAAATAAGATAGATTGGAAGGGATCTCTGGAGGTCTCTGGCCCAACCTCCCCTGCTTGTAGCAAGGACAGCCTCAAAAGTTTGATCAGGTTGTAGAGGGTTATATCCTGTCAAGTTTTAAACATCCCCAAGGATTCTGTGGTCTCTGGAGAATCTGTTCTATTTCATGATGATTTTTTCCACTAATATTTAATCACAACATCCCTCATTGGAAATACTGACTTTTCACAAAGTTACTCAAAACTATACCAGCTGTGATGTTATATCCAATAGACAATTCACTTTCCACATCATGCTTACAAATCGTTAAACCACATGGACATTCCTGGTGAAGTTTAATGAAGATGAACACTTAAAGTCCTGGAATACTATCCAACATGGATATTTTTAAAGTGCACAAACTCTATTATTCAAAATTTTTTTTGGAGGACTCCTGTAATTTCAAGTTCTGCCTCTGTAGAACAAAGAGCAATTACACTTACCCTTGGATGGAATGCTATAGCAGTGACAAAGTCTATATGCTGGAAACAGCAAAGACATTCTCTTCTTGATATGTGCCATAATCTGACAGTCTTGTCCATAGAAGAAGAAAGCAAGAAGTAATTCTGCGAAACAAGAGAATTCCATGGTTAAGACACAAAAGTAACAGCAAATACAGAAGCAATCTGACTGGTAAAGTCTTACCAATTTCTCTGTTGCCATGAAATTCAACATTTTACCCTTTCACATAAAATGTTTTATCCAAACTATCATTATTCATTGGCGCTTTCCTTTAGCCCAGTACACTAATGCTCAGTCACAGAAAGTTTTCTAGAAGAATCTCAATGGAAATGAATACTTGGAAAGTAGTTATTCAGAGAAGAAACAACACAACAGGCTTCAGAGAAGGGGTGAGAGACTCTCCTGCCTAAGATCCTTCAGTCAGACTGCGTTCTTAAAATTACAACTGTATTCCAATGTGGAGAATTAACTGAACAAGATTTATGTGCAACTTTTTGAAAGTTAAGCACAAGGTAATTCTCTAGTTTTAAGAGATATGTATATAATCAGCAACTTCAGTATCTGTATGCTGCTTAAAACCAGTGAAGCACACTGAAGACAAGAAAAGCGGTAACACCACAAATCAGAAATCACACAGCTCAATGGAAATTCCTCCCACTCTAAACAATTTAATTTCACTATTGAATACACAATTGTAATTGTTACTAGCTTGATTTTTTTAATATTTTATTTTCTTTTTAAGATGACTTTTAATTGGAGAAGCCCAAGAAGTTTGTTCATTTTATCCCAACTATTTCAGCTGGAGTAAGTGTTACCTCTACCAATCTTTTCTTTTAACTTCAATGATTATTTCATATCGTTTAGATGTATGGTTCCAATGGCAATTGACAAAAGAAAACAAATGAAAACACAGCAGAACTGTGTAGTCTGTACTAAGGTTCCTTACTTTAGACCAGGAAAGATCAAGAAGATCTGCTGTATGCCCTTTGTATTTGCAAAATGGTCGTTGACGAAACGGGGCATTTTTATCATCTGGGTCTTCATCAACTCCACTGCAGATCTATCAGAGGAGTGTAGAGAAACATTACAAAATGTTAGCTGGAAAAGTTAACAATAAAGCAATTACTGCTTTCAGAAAGTACAGGGCCAATAACAATTTGAAGAACAACTCTTATGACACTAAAATAAAACAACACTGCAGTAATAAACAACCAAAGTAAATTTCAAGTATAATGGTCTGTGAAACATAATCTCGAAATTCCACATCAAGAAGCTCTACATTTTCCATTCATATAGCTTTTATTCAATGGGAATAAGCTTGACAGCAATTTAAGCAAACATCTGAAGATAAGCTTTTGGAGCAACATATATTCATCTTGAAAACTGCATTCAAATTCAGAATATAAACTTTGAGTTAAGTTTCCATGTTTCTAGTGCATATCAAGAATGATAACTTCCTAATAAGATACACTTTCAAAATAAACAGGTGCAAAATAAAAAAAAAAAACCCTAGGAGTTCCTATACAATAGCTCTTTAGCAAAAAAACACTCAAAACAGTATTGTGGTGTGTGTGGCTAAGCATGCCTATTCACTTACCTAAGGTAAGGAAAGATTCCCAGCCCCTACCCCTTTGCCAAAACAATGCACATTAAATAACACTACTGCTAAAATCTTTGCTTAAATCCTGATTTTTATCATCCTTTTCTTACACTACTGGAAATCAAAACTAGAAAAAAACCTCCAAAACTTAAATATATTAATTTTAATGGCAAGAAGTATCTGAACATTCTGCAAGAGTGTCTTAATACTTTTGGTCAGTCATGTTCCATTTTATTCTACACAGATGTGAAAAATTTAAAAACATCAGGTTTTATTATGCTTCGGAGAATCCCATTGTTGAGGTCAGCCTTCCTCAGAAAAGACATCACCAAGTCAGATGTTAACTGTAAGTAATGCTCCAAGGCAAAACACTAAGATAGGAAATTCAACAATGTAGGTTTTTTCCCCTTTGGCATTTCACTCAGAAATCTACTCTGGCAGAAGGCCACAGCGAAGCTATCCAGATTTTGTCATGCATTAAGTGCATTTAGTGATGTACTTTCTCGCTTGACCCCATACACATGGGATAACAGTATTTGACTGAAGGTGTCTATTGATAAGACAGTTTGTCTATGCCTCAAAGACATGGGCCAAAAACGTTTGGATAAAGCAGCAATGCGGCCTCCCACCTCTTCCCATTCCAATACCTAGTGTACCTACCCCTGCATCAGTATCAGACTTCGAAGAATTCAGACTCTCTTGAGATGGGGAGGGAGAGACACGGCCTAGAACACAGGCAGAAACACCATGGTCAACTCTAAGTTCCAGAATAACTAGAGTTTCTAGCATTTCAGAGCTCGAGCGATGCATAGAAAGATACCTTCTGTGTTGTACTTCATTCGCATGTTATTGAAATAGTCAAAAGCATTCTTTAAAACCCATATTCTCACTACGTTGTCCTGTCCTGCAGATGCAAGTAATCGACCGCAGTGAGAGAATTTCATTGTCCAAACAGCACCCTGTCAAAATAAAAAGATCATTGTTTAAATTACACGAAGTGCATTTTTCCATACCAAGCAGTCTTTCTATAATGTACACTGACAAGATTTAGGACATATACTAAAAGTAAGATACTACAAGTAAAACAAATTGTAGATCAAAACACTGAAAAGTAATTGTTAAGACTGGTGGATTGTGCAATGTACTTGCAAAAACAGTTTGAAACAGTCCACAAGGTGGATTACTGTAGGAGAGGAGTTAAGGGAACAAAGCGCTACCACAGCATTCTACATAAAACTGGTACGGTTAGTAACAGACAGCAAGCCAAGGTTCCGAGTGACTTAGAACCCGATATTTGATTTGTAAAACTGGCAAGTATTTGTAGCCGCACTTGAAGTTAGATCAAGCTGTGCTAAGACTTTTTTTTTTTTTAAATAGAAATTGTGCTTGGTTACATCAATTCTGGCAACCAAAATGAGTACATTTATATATATATACACAAATATATATTTAATATTTGTTCAATTCAGAATTGGCATGAAGATTTTGCAAAGCCTGTGAAGACAACAATTCTTTCTCCATTGCAAAGCATGAAGATCAGTAGTCAATAAAACACAGTACCACCCAAGCAATATTCCATTTCCTCCTGTTACTTAATGAACAGCATTGACTCCATCAACCTAGCATTCTTTTAGGATGCTTTTGGGGAACTTCCCAGGTTTTAAGTCAAATACTGGCATGATGGAAACTTAACAATGGATTACCAGTAGGACTGGAAACTTCAGTTGTAGATGAAAAGCTTGAACCCTCCAGTCACCAAACTGATTGCTGTAGGTCAATATCCTTAGCCTAACACTTAAACATGGGGGACTGTTTCAACTGTTGTCAGACAGGTGCTGTCAGGAGAAGAATCTGGGAAGTCAGGAATACCAGACTGTAGTTCAGATTCTGCAGGGGGCACGCACACTTCCAATAGTGCTGAACAGGTAGTTTTTATGCCTCATTCTCCACAGGCACCTCTGCAAATACCATATCCCAGTCTCTCCCCTCCTTATCATTCTGATCCACATAACCCATTAATGCCTCCTCTTTTTTGCCTCCAGAACCTATCTAGTGTTTCTGTTCAATACTTGTGTTCATACCTCTAATAGGAAAACTAGTTTATTTGCCGAGTAGGTCAACCCTGTTGCTCAGTTCTCGTAGTAGAACATAGCCTATTTCAGCCTAAATTTGTAATTGCAGGAACCAAGAAACCAAGTACCACTCGATATCAAAACTCTGTCAAGGAGAAGCTCTTGAGAATCCCTGAAGCCAGAGTATCTACAGACTTTTTTTTTTTCCCTGAAGATCTGATCAAACCAGCCAAATTTTCGTTTCTTGCCAGAATGTTATTTTCCAGAATGAAATTGCTCTTCAAGAAGAATAAACTTCACAGTAATTTCTGGAGGTCACCAAGCAGATGAAAACTAAAAGTTGAAACTCAGGCTGAATGGATTCAGCAAAACCACAGATGAAAATTGAGACCTACCATGTGCTCTCCACTGAGATCCTGAACAACTTTAATTTGTTCAAAATCATAAGGTCCCTTGAAGCCGTGTGCTGCTTTGAACTTAACTGGTCTTGTATATGGCATCCCTTCATCATCACTGGAAGAGGGATCGTCTTGATCTGTGTGGAAGACTAAGAAGAACACAAATTCAGCAGTACATATCGCAGCACACATTTAATCTATTAGTAAGCATTTGCCAATACTTTTTGGTAGCAGATGTGTCAAATTAGCAAATTTTTATAGGCAATATTAAGATCTGAGAGGAAAACATGAACACTGTTGCATTGATGCCTAAAAATACATCTACACTAGTATTAGCTTGCAGTGAGTCCAAACAATGAACACTCAAAATAAGAACTGATACCCATTTTTGTTCTGCCACTTTCTTTGCATGGCGTTTTGCATTCAGTAGATCCTGCACTAAGTGATTTCTGTCAGTTTAATGTGTGCTGAAAATTATACATTTCATTGTGTTGGCTTCTTCTGACTGAATACACTGAAATGGTCTGGTGATTTGCCCACACAGCATAAGAATTGCAGAAGAGCTGGGGCAAACTGCCAGTGGCAACATAAGATGCTAAAGTGCAGCAGTTCTACTGCACTTAGCTCAGAATATGGTTAGATTGGCTTACTACAGTATTAGAAGTCTATCTGAAAGAAACACTGATGAAACAGGGAGGAGAGAATACAGTTGTAGTTGGGAAATCTAACAGGAGCTCAAGATAACTCAGAATTCTAATGGTGGCACTGGTTATCCGAAAACAATCTGATTTTATTACAGTAATGAAGACAACTCCCACTTCCATCTTTGCTGGAATAATTTTCAAAAAAGGTTTACATTTTGATAATCCAGACAGCTTTCTAACAGCACAACAAAAATTATACTATTCAACTGGTTTAGCTGAAAAGGTCTCTCAACTACTACTGGACAAGGATTCATCCTTGTAACCTGCTAGTCTCAGAATGCCTACCAAGATACAAGCTTTAACTCTAAAAAGCCGTTATCAACTGTACAGTGGTAGTATACAGCAGTATATGTCCCTCAGACAGCTTTAATTCCTAGAAGACCAAGGTTAAACAGACTATCCTATTAAAAAAATATATAAAAAAGTCAATGTCACTGACCTTCGTCTCGAACACTCTTAACTTTATTTACAGCACGTTCGCCGTATTCTTCAGCAAGGTGCTTTGCTCGCTTTACAGATTTGCCAAGGAACTTTTTCAGCTGGGTCCTTAAAAAGCAAGGGCAGATTTTCAACACACAACACTGGCAAACTCTCATTTTTTGCTATTATGAATCAATAGTTTTGTTTTGAAATGCAATATTGTCTCTTTCCATTACTGCTTCTTAAAATAAGCATTTAATTTGCCAGCAGTCATGTAATCTTCAGTTTAACTGCAGGGCAATGGGCTTACGTAAATTCAGGTATCACTTGTATTTAAAAGGCAAGTTGTTCAGAAGTCAGAAGGAGAGCTAGAGCTTAGGAAAACAAAACCTGCCTTTTCTTTCTACAAAGAATGAAACAGCATCTTACGTTTTTTGTTTTAACCTCCCTCCATCAGAATCGGTTTGCTGTGTCTGCATTTTGTCTTCATCATCAGACTGTGCTGCATCGTTACTAGGAAATACAGAAGTGATTGTTTAATACAAAATCCTAATGAATCTAAATTGAATGAAACATTAGTAAAGTAGGATCTGCATTTTAGGATCCATCTTTATTCCTTCATGTAACACACTGGAAATACATGGACATGATGTTAATCAAGTAACAAAACAGATCTTTCAGTTCTTAGGCATTTTTATACTAAAACTGTATATACACTCCAGATGCTAAAGATACATTACTCCCTTCCATAAATTAGAAACTTTAAGCTTATTGTGATGCTTTGAAAGCTAAGAGCAGACAAAATACATTACATTACTAGGAACTGGTAGCATGCCACCTTGTTCTCATACCTTGCTTTCCATATATCAAATAAATTAATACTGGTTAATTCTGAAACACGAGATTGTACACAGAAGAGTACAGTTCTACAGAAGTGAGCTTTCTATGACAACACAGCAATGCAAAAAACCTAAAGTTGCCTGATGTATAATTCACATAAATCCAGGTCTTTGAAAAAAACATGTAGACTGACGCAATTTCCTGACATTAAGAAACTGTATTTTTTTTATAAAAGTTTACAGAATCAGTTTTAAACATCAAAAGGACCTAAAGCCCTGCTGAGGACAGGAAAACCTCAAAGTAGTCAGCTGTACTGATGACCACAGATCTTCAGAGCACCAAAGTCTACTAAATTAAACATTGAAAAAGCTACAGGAGGTGGTGGCATGAGTAGTACTGTGCTGGTTTTGGCTAGGATGGAGTTAATTTTCTTCACAGAAGCTAGTATGAGGCTATGTTTTGGATTCAAGATGAAAATAATGTTGATAACATACTGACGTTTTCAGTTGTTGCTAAGCAGTCAAGGACTGTGCAACTTCTCATGCTGGCCTGCCAGCAAGGTGGCTGGGGGTGCATGGGAAGCTGGGAGGATACGCAGCCAGTACGGCTGACTCAAACTGGCCAAAGGGATATTCCATACCATATGATGTTATGCTCAGTATATAAAGCTGGGGTAAGGAGGAAGGAGGGGGACATTCAGAGTTACAGCATTTGTCTTCCCAAGTAACCGTTAAGCGTGATGGAGCCCTGCTTTCCTGGGGATGGCTGAACACCTGCCTGCCGATGGGAAGTGGTGAATGAATTCCTTGTTTTGCTTTGCTTGCAAAGCAAAAAAAAAAAAAAAAAAGCTGCTTTGCAGCTTTTGCTTTTCTTATTAAACTGCCTTTATGACAAGCCACGAGTTTTCTCACTTTCACCCTTCCAATTCTCTCCCCCATCCCACCAGGGGGGATTGAGCGAGTGACTGTGTGGTGCTTAGTTGCTGGCTGGGGTTGATCCACAAGTACCTGAACATAAACTGTTTAATTCAGTATAGAAATTACAAGATTTAACACGTCAAGTGCTAACTGCAGTTCAGCTGGATTTTCAGAGATACTTGCCTATCAAGTTCCATCAACTTCTAGTTAACTTAAAAGAAATCAGCCTAGTTCAGCTGAACAGCCTAGTTCATAGAGAACTGGGAATTAGCACTCAAATTAGTCAGAGACAGATGGATTAGGACTCTCTTTACTTGCATAAGAGCTGCCTCCATGTATGCAAAAACTATGAGAGCAACAGTATCAGAAAGAGCTGAAAACTATCATAATTCATACCTGACGTATTCTTTAGTTCTCCTCATGATATGCAAAGTTAGGGGATTAATGCCTGTTGGCAACTTTTCTTCTGCCAAACTCAGGGGTATTTCTTCACCTGTATCAAGGTTTTTAATCATTACACTTGCTAGAATTTCCTACGGGGAAAAAAAAAGATATGAAATCAAGTTGACTTCAATAGACTCCAAAACCTGGGCCAAAACAGAAATCATCCAATCTTACAGATTATCTTAATGGGAAATTCTGTAGCTTACTATATATTTATTTTACAAAGACTAAGTTTAAGTTAAAATTGCCTTTAATGTGTTAGAGCAAACATTATCAACTGCTATACACAGATGAACAATTACATGTCATCACAAGCTTCAGCATCATAAATCTGAAATGCAGCTGTACAGACATCAGTCACTTTCCATGCTAGTATTAAACATATTATGTAATTAAAAGATTTTGAAGTCTTCCCCTATCATATGTTCTAACAGTTTTAGCTTAGATTTAGTCAAAGACAACCTTTACCTACAGAGAAAAAAAACATTTAGACTTACACAAAGCAAAAGGGTTTTTTGGAGCATCTCGCAATCTGTTCATGATCATACATCTGTTTAGCAGCAGAAAAAGCTATACACAGATATACACAAACAAAAACTGGCAGCAGCTCGACAACATCATTAAGATTAATGGAAGTTATTAACTGAGGAAACTATTTGTTAATATTAGGGAAATCATTCTCCTAGTGGTGACTCCTTCCCCTTTTAGAAACATGACAAAATGCCAGGTTTGCTGGTGTTCCTTCACACTGAAATCTTATAACATGTTTGCATAGCTACAAACACAAACTCACAGCATTTCAGTTCTATTACAGCTCACACTTCCAAACACTAAAGCTACATATGACTCAGAGACCACAAAGTGCTTAGGTGGACAAAACCAGCATGCTACCACTCTTGTTTGTGTCCCTGGTCACAGCATATAGTGGTTCAGAGCACCGAGAATGATGTGTAACTACTCCAATTCATTTGACAGATGGGAAAAGCAAGCACAAGAGTGTACTCTGATGTACAGACTACATTCATTAATACCTCATCTGTGAGCTCTCTTCCAGAATTAGACCTGGGTCTTTGTGATCCAAGTACTTCATTTGTTGTTTGGCCATCAGCTGCTTTCCCATTTTCCTGAAATTTTGCAGACAGAACACATTATCTCTAGTGTAACACTAAAGTGATAGAAAATGTTACAGTTATCGAACTTAAAATCATTTCCTGGTACCTGTGCAGTGACTATTTTATCTCCGCTAGTTGCACTTGCCAAATCTAAAGAAGGCTGAGAATCTTTGGGCACGCCTTCCGTCACTGTACTTGGTGTTAAAAGACCACCAGCTGCGAAGTTCTCTCGAGAAACTGGAAAGAGATTCATATTTGTAAGAAGAGCATCACACTTGCCATAGACAGTCTACAGATTGCTAGAATCCTAACATCATACTCCTGAACACCCTTTCTCACAAGTTTGGTTTTCTTTTTTAAACATCAACTGCCACCAAATCTGCCTTATCAATTATGTATTTCATATACGTATATGAGGCACAGGCACAATTACACACTAAGTCCTCTTAAGTTTTATTAACAATTTCTTTTAGTCATTTCCCTAGTAACCCATGAAATTGGTACTTGTATTTCTATGCAAAAACAGATAGCACACATTTTATTTCAAGCGTTTAACTTTTTTTAGTTTCTGTATCGAGGAGGCAACTTCTTGCTACAGAAGTAGCTATTTTCATAGGAAGTGTTAGTTTACAAGAAAGTCTACGAATTAGGAACACTTGTAATGCAAAAGGGTATTTCTCCACTGTAAGAAGCTAAGATTGTTGAAGGATTTTTTTTCCTCATTTAGTCAACTAAACTAAAAATCACAAGATTGAATGACTCGTCATTCCAATCACAAAAATAGTAACCATGTAGATAACTAAAGCCATCTAAAATAGAATACTTGCCTTCTAAAACAGGTTTTTGGCCTTCAAAGTCCAGTTCGCTCTTCTTCTTCCGGGGTGGTGGAGCTGGCCGTGCAGGTGGTGGCGGTCTTGGAGGAGGAACATTTGTGGGAGGTGGTGGCCGTGCCGGGACAGGCTTCTTTGTGCTAGCAACTATATCAGGTTCTACGGTAAGCTGCCTTGGTGGTTTTGCTGGAGGCATTTCTTCTGCTGGAGAAAGGTCTTTGGTAGATAAGTCTGAAGCCACTTGTTCTAAAGGATTTGCCTCTTTCTTGTCTGTTATGTCCTCACTTTTTGATGTTTCTTCTTGTGCCTCAGTTTCATCCATTTTATGGTCAGCTGCATTTGTTACTTTTGTTAGTTTATGAGTTTCATGCTGCTCAGAAGTAAATAAAAGCTTCCCTGACTCCAACTCAGTGTCCTTACACACACTCTGATACACTGGTTCTCTAGGGTCTTCTTGTAGTGATTTTTTAGCAGCTAATACTTCTGGAATACTACTAATGATACCTGCTCCAGAAATCCAAGCATTTGCATCTGAAGTTGGAACAGTCCGTTCTTTTTCTCTAGAAGCTAAAGAATCATCATTCAGTTGTTGTGTCTTCTGGCTCTCTTCTATAATGCTGTCAATAATCTAAAAAACAAACCCAAAACCATTCTACTGTTAAATAGCAGGCATTTCTAGGGTACACTTACCAGTCAGTCTGTACAACACCAACAAGAACTCTTCCATTGAAGAGATGCTTTGTATACAAAATATATTTTGTTTAAAAATTCTGCAGATGTAGGTGCAGAAATAGACATAAATAAAAAGAACTGAAAAATAAAACAAAGTGACTAATTTCCATTCTTCTTTAATATACTTGGAGAGAAAGCTAGAAAAGAAGAGCTGTTTACTCTTCAGAGTTCTCAGGCACTACTAAATATGATTCTATAAATTACAGAAATAATTCAACACTGGTGAGTCCTAAATATGTTTTTAGAACACTTAATTTCATATTTAGCCTTTTGATGGACACTCTTACTAACATTAACAACAAATGCTAACCCATGTTAGTTTCAGGATGAAGACTGATTATTAAATTTTTTAGTATCTCTAGTGTGATGCTAGAAGCACAAAACCATATTTAACTAACCTCTTTTGAATCATCTTGTTTCATTTCTTGTACAAAGGCTTCATTTCCAGCTTTGTGTAGCTTGCTGTCTGTATCCTACGGAAAAAAGATGGTAGGTACGGTAAGATGATGTTAGGAAGTCCTTCAGTAAGATAATCTAACAAAAATATAGCTACAACAAATTAAATAGCATAAAAGACAAGAATTCTGCTACATTTTCACACATTACTGCTGTCAGACAGACGTTTAAAGAGTAATGCATAGTATACATGAAGAATATTTCACACTACCATACACAAAAAGCCTGCACACTAACAATCAAAAAAAGGCAGTTATCTTTAAGAGGTTTCAATCTCAACTAAAATAAAATTGAAGGTAGCATGAAGTTTAGAGAAACACACACATTTAATAATCTGCAGCATGGAAAATCCATATTAAAATATTTCTTCTTTATCAGCTTGTGGGAAAAGATGCAAGAACTGTATTATCACAACATATAACAGAAACATTTTTTAGACATTTCCTGGTTAAATCAGACAGATCCATCAAGTGGTCACAAACATGGTTCTGACACAGAATCTCACATTCTACAGTTTATTCCTAGTGCACATTGTCTATTTTTGCCATCAGTCATCTTCATGCAGATCCCTCCAAAATCAGCAGAACAAATGAAATGACTGGATTTAAGCAAAAACGTTTTCAGAACATTTGGATGAAAGGCTGCATGAATATTCAAAGCTAAGGATACTATTTATTCTTTATACATGTATAATCAACACTACCATGATATTATACTAATAATGTGAAGTCAGCCTCCAGCTTAAGAAGTATAGTTTCAAGATGTGCAAAGAGCATCAACACTTTGGCATATGCTACCAAACAAAGGATTAATAAAAGCAATTCACTAAAGGTGGCCTCATGTGCCAAAATAACATAGTAAATCTTTGTAATAGTTCTAAGTCTTATTTAATTGTTAAAAAATAATTAAATAAATCATACTTAAAATAGGCAGCCCTAGGAATGTTAGAATTAGATTACACTTTGGGCATGTTAAGTACGGCTATTCTGTACCAAGTCTTAAACAACTGAAAATATTCTAGTTGTGAGTAAACCTATTAATCAATTCCCAAAAAATCTTAGGTTCAGAAAAACAAGTAGTTTATAGCATAGAAGAATACTGCTTTAGCCAGAAGCCTGCTTTAACCTTAGTTAATATGGTCTAGTAGGAACTTCATCATATGCCTTCTGTTCTACATGAATTATTGATCACATTTCCTATAAGCATATGTATTAGCAATTTAGCAATATGTAAAGGGGAATCTGATAAAATCCTTGATGTTGGAGGGGACCTGTAGAGATTCTGTAGTCCTCAAAAAGCCAACTAGAACAAGTTGCTCAGAGATGTGCCCAGTCAGGCTTTGCCTAAATCCGTGGATGAAGCCTGCTCATCATCTACATGCAACTTGTGCCACTGTTTGACCATCCTGCACAGTCTATTTGGTGACCAAAGCTGCAGATACAAGCCTGCATTTGTCTCACAAAAGAGAAAAACTCCTCACACCTGGCTCAAAGAATTAAGTTATTGAGCTTTAAACATTCAGAAGAAACAAACACTGATTCCCTGAGCTGAGATACAGAACTGCTGTTCTACTCCTTCCTGTCTACAGATAGGAAACTCTCTTCTGTTGATGTCAGCAGTCCTCAACTGTCTCCCCACAATGTTAAAGCCCCCCAAGGCTAGCTGTTACCATTATAAACTATTTTTGTTAGGCTATTAATTTCATTCCGCTTATACAGTTTTGGATGTGCACAGAATACCTAATCTCCACATTAAACAAGCATTTTAGAAGATCTCCCCATATTTTTTCAGACCTTGACAAGATTTAGAGTGACTGTCTAGTACAGATATTTAAGACATTTCCCCTTAGATTTTTTTTTTTTCAGACACATCGCTAGTCAAACAGAATCTTTATAGCACACTAACATACTATATGTTTGAAAAAACCCACACTTCTGTAGACATCCATCTTTGAGAGTTCTGACCTCAAGAAACAGCGTATCATGCCGAGACAGCTGCAATTATAGAAAAATTCTTCCTCCCTCTCCACTCCCTCCCCCTCCTTCCACAGATTTTTTCTAATCTAAATGCAAGTTCTACTTTGCTTTATCACTAAAATCTATCTTCAAAGGTATGATGACTTAAATACTTAAGCGTAATCAGTGTCTACAGAAGCCCATTATATTAATTTCTAATTGTATTGACATTAAACTCACACACCTGTTAAACTTTGGACTTAGGAAATACTTCTTACCCATTCCAAGACAAACTATACCATTAGTCACACATTCACTCAACTGATACTGTACCAAGCAGAAAGCAAGTACTTCTTTCACCTTCAAAAACTTAGCTTTAAACAAGTGACTTAGGAAGGTACTTAAAAAAACAAAAAACCCACAAGCAACATACTGAACTTCATGGCTAATAATTCAGCCAACAAGACATTAAAGTTAATTTTGAAGTTCATTGATTGCACTGAATTGAGTCAGAATGATAGAGCAACACTTCTTGAAAGGCTTACACATGTAATACTTAATGAGTAAGGGACATTAAACACAACACAAAATAGGGGATAAGTCTCTGTTCCGTAAGAGATACCGTAAGATGTGGTATCACTGTAAAAAGATTATTGATTCAGAGCAGAGTTCTGCTGACAAATCAGAAACACTATTTTCACTGCAATTTCCCAAAACTTTGTAGATTAAATGTCAAGCCTTCTTTACTCTATGTAACAGTGTTGCATAGCATCACCTTTGGCCGCTTCCAGACCAGGAAAAAAGCGTTATTTGTACAAGGTTCCAACTCCTCACCTTCTTAATGTGCGCCAGATTCAGCTGCACTGTCACTATGCACAGATGCAGCATACCAATTACCTGTGTGGGAAGCGGCAACGCTGTCTCATTAAGCTAAATATAGTGCTTTATCTTCACATAACCTAGAGGGAAGGCTTTTGAAGTATAAACATTAAGTTTTTTCTTATTTTGAAGATAGAAGAGAACAAAGTCAACTATTTCATACAAATTGAGACCAAAACCCAAGTGCTGCAGAGACTTGCTTACTACTCACAAATCACTTGAAAGAGGGTAGTCTAGTAATTAAGTAGAGCTCAATTAAATTGCACAAATACATTTCAGAATAAAATTAGCTTCAAGACATGTTAACATACCCTAAATAAAAGTAAAGTTGGAACTTCAAGAGGCATGAGCACAATTGCTACCTACAAGGAAAGCCTGTAATTTCCTGTCTGTGTTGATGTTAGGGCTTCCATAGCACATCTACCTTAGGTACAACTGAACAACATTATGTTCATCAACAAGAATTTGATTGATTTTAAGAAGAAACTCACCTTGAATACATGGGATCCAACTTTCGTTGGTGACCTGTTAGAAAGAGAAGACAGACTTAGATAGAGCTCCAAGAAAAAATCTCTTGACAGTAAGCTTCATATTAAACAGTCCATAATACAATCTCCCTTTACAGTGAATGTACACTTGATACTTTAGACCAGCAACAAAGTGAATGCTTCTCATACCTTTCCTTTACACAGAAGGCTCCAAATAGAGTTAAGTTCTCAACTGTCTAAAAGGCACAGATCTGCAGCTTCTACAATCCCTGAAAGTTTCTCAGCAGCATCTTCTAGATGATATTTCTATCACCCTTTTCTAATAAATTTGTACTTGGAATAACTTCAGTTTAAAAACGTTTCACATCACAGAGAGTTTAAAATTAGCATGTACAGGGAGCACAGGATGGACATCAAAGAAACCAAAACTCTCAGAAAGCAGAAGTACGAATCAAGTGCCTGAACCCTCATCTGTAGAGTCAACACTGTCACAGCCATTCTGCCCTTCAGCCTCTACAGTAAACCTAGGATCCTGTTTCTAATCATGATACTTGGTGTAAGTATTTACATCGTAACAGGAGGGAACTAGTTTTGCCCTACTTTCTAAAATGCATACTCTGAAACAGTGAATTTGCATTAGCACCCACTCACACATAATCTCTCATTTCACTAATTACATGAAAGAACAAGGTATCTTAGGGGAATGGTATCATATAATTACTTCTTTTCAGGTCACCACTCAATCCGATCAGTGAACGGCCAACTCTTACTATATCCTGAACTTACATTTTCCACAAAATTTTCAGAATTCTAGGAGATATTTAAAGATTGAGTCACACCTTTTACTCTGACTACAGGATCTTACTCATATACAATGATGCCGAAAGGCTGGACCAGATGATCTTTTGAGGTGCCTTCCAAATTGGGCTGTTCTATGGTTATATTAGTTTGACAGTCACAAGTAGAGACCAAGTTACAGATTATTTCCTTAAAAGCTTACTACCAAATGAACTACAACCTGGATTGTACAAGCATCCCAGCTGGCCACCAAGGTCAGTGACACTCAAAGTGACTCGAGTATCATCTTGTGCCAAGCAGTACAGACAAATATAGAGATCTCAGCCTAATTTGCCCCTCCTGCCTCCAAAACGGTGGTTTCAAGGGACAATACATTCTGAAAAAGAAAACTATTTCCATCTCATTTTTAAGAATTTCAGTTCTTTACTTTCTGAAAGCATTTCATCATCATAAAAAAAAAAAATCACATGTATGCAGCAGAGTTAAGTAAACAAGAAAGTACAGTGGATTAGTATATAAAGACTGAATTATTTATAACTAATTTAACACCTTAAACCTAGATGCTACTGTCCAGATCTTGACACAATACCCGTAACACTGCTTCAAGGCATAATCCTCCTAGAAGGTGCTAACCCCAATGTGCAAGAGAGTGCAAAATCAGTATTTTGACCTGAAAAAAGCCCACATCAAAATATATTGCCAGGAAAGGCTGTAGCCTGTGTTGAATTTCTGGTTACTGAAACATTTTCAGTTCCGCTATCAACTTTTGAATTTTCTTAGAATTGGTGGCAGAAATGTGTGTCAGTCCATTAAATCCACAAGATCATTTTCACAATGAAATACATTTATAAGTACAACATTAACGCCTAGACTTCAGCAAGGTGTAGGATCCTATCGTACAAGGCACTGCTAAGACTTTAAAGCCTAAATAAAATGCAAACCCCTCAACTGCAAACAGATACCTTAGTTTTCTATTGTGACAGTTCCCACCAACTGGCATGTCACTTCTGGTACAGGCAAATCATTCCTCCACTGGTAACACAAAGTATGAGGTTCAAAAGACATTGCTACCCTTTCAGACTTCCAATTCATTTTGTGGAAAATCCATACTCAAACTAAACCAGATGTTATTTCCCCCCTCTCATGCTTCACTTTGGGGAAAAGCTGATCAAGTGACAAAGGTTACAGAGACAGCAAGTATAGAATGTAACTTAGTACTTATAGCACACATACATGTCTTATGTTAAGGTGAAGCTTCCTCCTTGAAATTACATGCTTTTAAAACCTCACAAAGCTTCCATAACTGTTTGGCAATACTACCACTTTCAGGTCATTATAATAATATAGATTTTGTTGACTGCATTTCACATAAAATGCTTCTAATAAGTTTTCTTACATGATACCACTGTTACACAAGTTTAACAAAAGAGAGGTTCAAGGTTATCTACAAAGATTAAACAAAATTCAAAGAAAAATCCCATTTCACCTGCACAAACATAACCAGATGCCTGACTAATCTGAAAGTCAAATAAACTCCTGAAAAACTTTTTTTTTTTATTTATTCAGCTGTCAAATTCATCTTAATACTGACCAGACTATAGGAAGCTACCATTCCCACTATCATCAGGTAGCTCCAGCCTAGTACTTATTCAAAATAAACTTCACATTTTCCACACATTGTTGCTAAGTTTTGTGACAGAAAACAAAACATTTAGCCCATCAGAAAAACCCAAACCAATAATGATGTGAATGACTGGCCTTGGTCAAATCCCAGAACCACACTGCCTGCTTTCCTGGGAGGATGTCACAAAGCAGGTGTGCTAACAGGCAGATGAAAAGAGGTTTAAAGTGTACATATAGTAGCAGTACATTACCCAGAACACACAGGTTCAGCAACCAGCCCACTAACTGTATTTACTGCTGTTCTTCAGCTTGCAGAGCCACGCAATGTTTTCCTCTCTCTAACCTATGGCTGGCCTGGAAGCTACAATTATTCTTGATGCAGCTCTTTGGCAGTCCACACCTTCAAAACCACAGGGACTCATTACTGCAGTGCACTGTTCAGGCTACCCTCAGAAAGCATTCAGGAACTTCAGCTAACTTGGAATGCAGAAACTTGTCTGCAATTCTGCAAGTCACTACAGCAATATAACTAACACTTCACACTCCATCTGTTTGCTGCCAAGATCAGTTTCGCATGTTGGATAAAATACACACCAACAAAAAAGTTGTATGAAGCATGCCCCATGTGTCAACAGGCCACAATTTAACATTATCTAGCTTCCTACACAGAAGAAAACTAGATTCTTCAGGAAAAGCATCAAAGCAACTTCAAAGAGACAGGACTACTGAAGTTAAAATTCAAGAATTTTAATTAAGGTACCAGAGGATATTTCTCATTATCTACATCATCTCTTGAATCCAGTGCCTTTTGCTTGGTTTCCCATAACAATTTTTAGGATACGAGTACACTAGGAACAAACTCGCCCCTTACTGTTCGGTGAGTACACTAGGAACAAACTCGCCCCTTACTGTTCGGTATATGACGTTCAGATTATTAGGTTTGGCAGTTCTTGATTTTAGAGTGGATGGATCACTTCTTATAAGTAAAATATAAGAGAGTCTGTCACATGCCTGCATCTAAACAAGTGTGCCTTACTTCATATTTTCCCTCTCTTAAAACTGACATGCTCCTTCATGGGACAGTTCATGCCTCTACATTTCAGGGTCTTTCTCTAAACCTCTTCTGTGGTGTGAAAGTGACAGAGATTAAATAAGGGCATCTTCTGTCACACTACCTCTCCCTCTCCACTCCTCTGGCTATACAGCAAATAGGTGCCTTCACTGACCAGTCCACAACGGCGCTTAGAACTTTTTTCTAGGGTCTAGAAAAGCATATAGAAACAGGCATTGTTTGGTACCTAGTTATCTAACAGATGGACACTCTTCACACATCCCATCAAAAGTAGAATTACATGTAAAAGGCAAGATCTACAGCGGAAGTGAAGCATACAGGCCTGGCCAGGGGGGAGACAATAGTCTCCGAACATCTAGTTTAAACACACTTCACCTTACAGAAGTCAATCAATCCAGGAGAGTTATGTCAGTCCATTATCATCTGAAAGAAACATTTTGTAACAAGTTTTGCATTTTTTGCTAAAAAATTAAACAGTACCAGCGATATATTTACTTGAGGATGCAGATATGATGCTTTCCTTGAGAGAGGGGCTTAAGCATCAGTACCTATTGACTTACAGTAGGAACTGGGAGCTTACATCGAACTTGAAAATGCCACCCTTCCACATCACAAGACAAATAATAAAACAAATAGCAAAGTCGTCAGCAAGTTTATGTAAAGTTTTCACCACTTTCAGAATTTCTTTATCAGCAGTTACTACACTTCCCCACATGATACTCGGGGCAGGCGGGAGGAAGCTACAAACCCCGCATTTTTAATGAGGGCACATATATCTACACCACTTTGCTAAAAAATGGCTATAGAACATGCTGCCAAAAAGCATTCCCAAGTGTTTTTGCTGATCATCACAACACCGAATGCACAAGGAAATGCCTCAAACTACAGAGGGCAATATGCACTTGATTTCAGTTGCCCTTCCTCCCATGAGAAGGTTTTGATTTTTTTTTTTTTTTGTGAATCCCAACTCAACACCATTACACATGCACAGGTCTCAAAACTACAATCCACAAGCCTGCTTCCAAGAAGTGTCCAATGTAAATGTGAAATAAGGTCTTGAGAAATCTCAGAGCTTATTTAGAGAAAATACTCTCCATATTGTTAGCACAGATTCAATAGCAGACTAAATTGCAGATTCAGTACCTGTACTGCAATCTAAGCCCTCTGAGATCACCCCCTCAATTGACTCAGGCTGACAGAATTCTATTGACTTGAGTCAATGGAAGAGCAATAGAAAAATTAAAAGCATCTTTCATTTTAATTTCTAGTGAGTGACTTCATATTATCAAGTTCTGCTTAGGTATAAGTGGGGGAAACCTCCAAAGTTAGGACATATGGCACTATCTGTATCAAATAAAAGGTAGGATGTGCAGTTGGGCCAGATTTAATGGCTCACTTCTGCCAAAAGGTCTGGTCCTCCCTTCCTGCCTGTGGCTTTTAGCCACACAAATCCCACAACTTCACCCTCTCCTGTCCCCACCCTGCCAGGTTCCCGCTGTTTTAACTTCCAGAAACAGCAAAAACTATTCAATTTTTCAGCTGTTTTCAATTACTTTGACTTAAAGCAACTCACAGTAGAGTCTGATGATCACTAGTGCCAGAGCAAGGTAGGCAGTTGGAGCAAAACCTCATTTCAGCACAAGTGCTGTTAATTTGCCTTACCACATCTTGCAGAAGTGTATGCCAAGATGTGCTTTTTCATCAGGCTATGTAAAAAGCTAAGCTCAGAAAAGCTTTGATACAAGATGTGTGGATGAGAAGAGCTCTAGTCTATCCTTTCTTCCAGTCATCCAGTGACACACAGCTTAAAACAAGCCCTTATGTCAATTACTAACGTTTCAAATGGATAGATGCCACAACCCGTATCTTAACCGCTCTCTAAACAAGCTACATGAAACTTCATCCTGCAATGTCAAATAATGGAGAGGTTTGGTCCAGACTACATGAAAAACAGAACTGATACAAGCCATAACCTGTTTAGCACACAACCAGAAAGAGAATATTTACAATTTTAAAAGAGGGAGTGTATTTAGCTAACATCAACAATATGTTGCCACAGTTCTAAGGCAACAGCACCAGGAATTACAAAATGTCTTAAAACTTCACTACACAGAACCGTGCACTGGCTAAATACACGAAGCATCAGAGCAACACCATGAAAAACAAATGACAGAGCACACTAGAAGTTGTTTTACACGCAGCAACAGCTAGCCTGTTGCTGGAGAAGCTCACTCTCCTCTTTTTCCTCAGAAAATCTATTACTTTTATTATATTTCAGGGTCAGGTCTGTTGGTCCCAATTTCATCTCCGCCTGTCTTTTCTAAAAGCTACGTATTGCCAGCCCAAGGAAGGCTGATATGATCTCATCAAGATAATGGCTGCTGCCATCCCACAACCCTTAGAAAGTACACCTAAAACTACTCGATTTCTTCGCATCCTCTCGACTTTCGGGCTTGCCACTCGCCCAACCAA
>NW_010524831.1:0-300 GCF_000687285.1 Phaethon lepturus | reverse complement strand
AGAAGGGCACCTCTTAATATCTGCCTCACCTTGAGGCACAAATAGTCCTCTCTCAAACAGCCAGAGGTAAATGGGAACCAGAGGTGATTTAAAGCTCATCTTAGCCCAGAATTTTCCAGCTTATTCATTGTCTTTTCTCCCAAAGCTCTTCTGTGACTCTGGCTATTAAGATTACGGATGTTTTTGTCAGGGATTGTATTTATCACAGATTTAAATTTAGCTGAGAACTAATAATATGTGAGGTGTGTCTAGACTTCAATTCTACACAAGTGGGCTTGTCTCGTCTTTAAGGCCATGCAG
>NW_010524830.1:0-3430 GCF_000687285.1 Phaethon lepturus | reverse complement strand
GTGTCTCGGGGGAGTCAGGAACGGAAAGCTCGACGGCAGCGGGGCTAGACAGTAGCTTTAACCCGGTGCTGCTCCCAGCCAGGCAGAGGTTTAAAGGCTGCGGGTGATTTGGAGGGGAACGGGCTAGGGTTAAAAGGAGGCGTTTAACCTCGCTAAGTAGCTTCGTTAGGAAGGGAAGGGCGAATGTCTCGGCTCTTGCAAAGATGACCCGGTTAGAAGGCAAAAGTGACAACCCAGCGGAATTATTAAAGACTCTTACGGGGTTAGCGGCAGACTGCTCCTGGGAACGGGGAAATGGCTGTGCGCCGGGAACCGCAGGTTTTCCTGCGATTCTGGATGTTGTACAAAGCCAGCTCTTCTCAGACCCAGCAGACACAAGCGAAGTACAATAGGTTTTACGAGTGGAAAACCACCAATTATTCCAGATTGTTGCGATGGTTTAGTGATTCACGCAAGACGCTCATAGACTGTGAGAACTTCTTTTTCAAACGCACGATGGGTTACAAAGCGTATTTGCGAATAAAGCACTCACATTTTGAAATAAGTCTTCCATGCCTTTTTTTTCTGCTCCCGGAGGACTTTCAGCAGCCGAGTGGATCCTCCTGCCTGGAGGCTGGCTATCAGCATGGCGGGCGGCAGGCCCGGGGAGCACGGGACCGAGGCCCCGGCAGGTGGGTTAGTGACAGCACGGGGCACTGCCTTGCAGCCCAGGTATGCTACTGGCATCCGAGGCAGGGTGGGGAGTGTTTCACCTACTGCTCTGTAGCTGCAAGTCCCTTCTTTAAAAACAAACCAACAATAAACCCCCAAATCCCAGACAAAAAACAACCAACCAAACAAACAAAAAAAGGCAAAAAATCCTGGGCACCATTTTATAAAAGCTTGTGATCCATGTGATCTAGGCAGAAAGTCAATGGATTTTCATTTTTGCAGGCTGCAAGGCCCTGTGTTTTCCAGATAGTGCTTTATTTAAAGGTCTGGCTTTACACCTTCTAGGCAGAGTAAAAGAAAATTTACCCCAGGTGTTTGTGATTAGGAAGAACAAAACTATGCTTAAAAAAGAGGGAATTAGGCTGAGGTAGGTTACTGTGTACCATCATCTGATTTAATACTTAATAAGGGATTCTGCTTGTTGAGCAAAGTCTTTCTGAAGGCGTTTAGGACAACACTTAGGCTGCAGGATCACCAGGTACCAACCAAGGAAGATGTGTCCTGTCTTTGGTCTCTCTTTTTCCACTTCTGTTGGAGGAGTTGCACTGATCAATAAGCACCGTTGCCTCTCTGAAATGCACAGCATAGTACTTAACAGTATATAAAATAAAGCATCTAAAGCATATGACTAGGACAGGGATACAGAAAATACGACACCACTACTGGATAAAGATGTCTGTTGACCTGGGAGTTCAGGCATGATTCATAAATGCAAAATGTAAAAGAACATATTTAATTAGTCTGTGATTACACATTAACTACCTTTCTGTGGCATGTACACCCAGGAGGAATAAAAAGTCTCTAAGCAGGATGAGTCTATTTCCTTTAAGGGAACAAAACTCAGGAAAAGAAAGATGTGTGCCGGAGGAAGCTGATAGGGTTTGCTCTATCTCATTACATTTTCTCTAATACTCTTTTGCAAGAAATTACCCAGTGCATAAAAACCTTTTTGTTTAAGTTCTTGTGAGTTAAGATTAAAGGCAGAAAGGAAAATTGATGTTGTGACTTAATAGCAAGAGAAAGAACGAAAAATGTATTCGCCTTCAGTTTGGAAAGACTAAAGCAGTTCAGTTCTTCAAAACCGGATTGAAAACTGGAGGTTTACATCTTCTTTTATTGGTGCTCATTTTTCTCTAATGTGACTTCTTGATGTTTAAGTAATCCATCTAGCTTGTACCTGGTCATCTCTATTTCCTAACAAACAGGAAGAAACAAGGCAAACTTTCATTACGAGTTCACAGCACTGCATGTGTTATTGCATTGCGCTGTACCGTGCTATTATACCGTACAAGCGCGCTGCTGCTCTGGGTACTAACGTCTTGTTAAAGTGACGCTACGAGAGCCGAGGGACCGCAGCTAATACATTTTGCAAGGATTCCACATTAGGATACAGCAACGTGCAGGTCACAAATGCTTCCCGGGCCTTCCAGAGCAGGAGCGGATTGAATACATCAACCACCCCTTTAAATGCATCAACCTGATTCTAGAACCCGCGCTCTTCACTCCAAGTGCCTACACCTGCGGCGAAATGTGTAGCCCCTGGAGCGGTACGTGGATTTATCGCCAGCTGACGCAAGTGAAGGCCTTCTGTCTTGAAACCAAAGGTGCAATGAGACCCAATGCCTAGAAGTGAGAGTCAGACTAATTCTGAGCGAGACGGGCCAATACTTTTAATTTTGGAGGAACCTTGCCACAGCAGATGCTAGAATGCCTGTGCAGAAGTCTCCGCCACTGAAAAAAAAAAGAACTTAAAATGAGACATTTTTACATAAAATTAGGTGGTTTTACATATAGGTATGTTGTTACTCTGTGTGTGTAATACACCCCCCCATACAGGAATTAATTGCATTGCCTTTGGTCTTTTGGTGACCGTTTTGGATGACTACAAGTGGCTCTATGCTCAATGAATTGCATAGCCCTAATTGTTCGCTGTATCCTTTGTAAATCACCCCTTCAGCACATATACTGTGAGCTAATTTTAGCATTCTTATAAACATTCATTCCTATTGACAGTCAGCCCTTAAACTGAACCGGTCCTTTTATTTAAGCAAGGCCCTCAGGAGTAACAGCTCCAGATCGGATCTTTTGTCCTTGTCCTGGCTGGGAAAGCGCTGCCTCTCCAGCTGTCCTGGAAGCCATCCCGCCCAGGGGGTTTCATGCTTGCAGCTTAACCCCTCTTCGCACCGCGAAGGAAATCTGGGGTTTGTGAAACTCGCATAATAAGAAAAATACCATCTTAAGGGAACTTTGGAAATAAAGAAAAATGGGTTTCTCCCTGTCGAAGGTGGAAAGTTGTCAGGGAAGCAGGGGAACATCGTCCGATTCTCAGTGACTGAAAGTTTTCTTTAAAAATCTTAACCTAAATTAATACAAATTTAAAGACGGGAAGTAAAGAGTTTCACGGTAACGACCTCTCTTTTCTGCGTGCTTCCCCAGCATCAATTCCAGCGCGCACAGCTGTGAAAAGCGTTCAGTGCCGAGGGGGAAAAATTGCCCCTTTTCAGAAGCGAGGCACGATGCGCGTCGCTCCGTCCCCCTCCCACTGCGCCCGCCACACAGCGTTGGCCAAGGTAAGCGGCAGACTGGAAGGAGTGCAAGGCGCTCCATTTGGAACGCAGCGTTGCTGTAGTCGGACACATAATAAAGTGTGTTCTCTCGGCCACTGAGCACTTCCCAGCTTCATTCCTGCCCGCCGAGCAGCGCCCGTGGTGGCTCTACC
>NW_010524829.1:479-1107 GCF_000687285.1 Phaethon lepturus | reverse complement strand
TCTGTGCCTGCAAGAAAACTTTATTGGGGATCTGGGGTCCCCCGCCTGCTCCGCTCCCATCAGCCCCTGGGGCGGCTCATTTGCATGTGACTCGCTCGCCATCTTCCACCACGCCCTGGGGACCGCGGGGACCGTGGGGTCCTGCCCCACTGCCCCGATCCTGCAGGTTGAGGCCCCCCCGGGGCCGCCCCCGCTCAGTCGATGGCCCGGAAGGTGAGCAGGGGCGACTTCTCGGGCATGAGGATGAAGCGGAAGACGGTGCGGATGTCCTCGGTGGACACCGCCTCGATGGTGAAGTTGCGCAAGACCTGATGGGAAGCAAGGGTCAAGCCAAGACGGTGTTGGGTCAAGCAAGACATTGGGTCAAGCCAAGACATCATTGGGTCAAGCCAAGATGTTGGGTCAAGCAAGACATTGGGTCAAGCCAAGACATCATCGGGTCAAGCCAAGATGTTGGGTCAAGACAAGACATTGGGTCAAACCAAGATGTCATTGGGTGAAGCCAAGATATCATTGCGTCAAGACAAGACATCATGGGGTCAAAACATTGGGTCAAGCCAAGATGTTGTTGCATCAAGCCAAGACATCATTGCGACAAGCCAAGACATCATTTGGTCAAGCCAAGGTG
>NW_010524829.1:0-422 GCF_000687285.1 Phaethon lepturus | reverse complement strand
ATTGGGGAAAGCAAGGCCATGGGGTCAAGCCAAGACATCATTGGGTCAAGCCAAGACGTTGGGTCAAGACAAGACATTGGGTCAAGACAAAATGTTGGGTCATGCCAAGATGTCGTTGGGTCAAGCCAAGACATTGCGTCAAGCCAACGCGACCACGGGGGGAGCCGGGCACCCCGGCCGCCGGAGGGGGGTGCACTGGGGGGTCCCCACTCACGTGCAGGAGGAAGAGCATCATCTCGGCCTCGGCCAGGCGGCGGCCGATGCACTGGCGGGCGCCGAAGCCGAAGGCCAAGGCCTTGAAGCTGGTGTCGTCCTTGCCGAGCCAACGGGAGGGGTCGTAGCGCTCGGGGTCGGGGAAGACGTCCGGGCTGCGCCCCATGGCGTACAGCGCCACCTGGCACAGCGTCTGCGGGGCGGGGGGG
>NW_010524828.1:323-2274 GCF_000687285.1 Phaethon lepturus | reverse complement strand
ATACGTGTTCTATGAGGAGGTCCCGGGGGTATTTAGGGGGTGGGGGGTGCGCTATAGGGGATGTAGAGGGGTATTTAGGGGCTCAGCTAAAGCTCACCTACCGCTACTGGGGGGCTATAGGTGGTCTAAGGGGGTATTTTGGGGCTCTGGGGGATCTATAGGGGATGCTGGGGGTATTTAGGGTGTCTCAGGCATCCATGGGGGTATTCGGGGACTCTAGGTTGGCTATAGGGGTTCCCAGGGGGTATTTAGGGGCCCTGGTAAGGCTATAGGGGGTCTCCATAGGTATTTAGAGGCAACACTGGACTCTGTAGGGGCTACAGGGGCCCCTGGGAGCTATAGTGATCCCCCAGCACTATACAGACACCCCCAGACCTTATAGGGGCTCCTCCCAGGTGTCCTACGGATCTTTGGGTGCTATAGGGACCCCCAACACCATAGGGACCCTGCCAGGCCCTATAGGGACTCCCTGGAGCTATAAGGACCCTTACAGGTGCTATAGGCTCCCACTGGGTGCTCTATACACCCCCGGCTGCTATAGACTCCCAGGCATTATAGAGACCCACTATAGACATATGGATCTCCCCAGGGAGGCTGGAGGGGGGGACACACCAGGCACTATATGTCCCCTTTAGGTACCCCAAAGATGTCGCCAGGACCTATAGAGGCTTCTATACCCGCCCTAGATATGGTACAGACCCCACCAAGGGGGTACCAGGCCCTATACAGACCCCCCCAAGGCCCTATATTGTCCTCCAGGCATGCTGGCAGGGGTGATCCACCTCATAAAGGACCCCCCAGCACCTATAGCTCCTCCAGGGTTCTATACACACCCCAGGAGCTATAAGCCCCCCAGTGTGGCCCCTCAGCCCCTATATGGCCCCTTAGTCCCTACAGGGTCCTACATACCCCACCCCTGGCAGCTGTTGCGTGTGTGCGATACAGCCCCTATATGGCTCCCACCTATAGCACCCCCATTCAGTCCCTCAGTGCATGCTGGAGGGGAGGGCATCCAGCACCTATAGGTTCTCCTCCAGCCCCTATAGACCCCCCAGCCCCTATAGCTTGCCCTACATGGTCCATATAGTCCCTACAGCTCCCCTGAACCTATTAGAGGGTCCCCCAGCCCCTCCAGCTCCCCCTGATTCCATAGGACCCTCCCCCATAACTTCTAGGGTCCCCTCCAGCCCATATACTCCCCAAGGCCCTATAGCTCCCCTTGATCCTATTTTGTCACCCCCAGCCCCTATACCTCACCCCCACCTTATAGGGTGCCCCTGTTCTTATAAGGTCCCCCAGCCCCTATCACTCGCCATGACCCTATAGAGTCCCACCAGTCCCTATGGCTCCCCCTGACCCTTTAGGGTCCCAGCAGTCCCTACAGATCCCCCATACCCTATACAGACCCCTCCACCCAAGCTCCTATAGCTCTCCCTAACCCCCCATGGTCCCCCAAGTCCTATAGCTCTCCCTGACCCTATACCAGGGTCCACCCAGTCCCTACAGCTTCCTTCAACCCTATGGAGAGTCTCACCCTTCCTATAGCTCCCCTATACCCTACAGCCACGCCCCCCCTGGCCCTATAGCTCCCCTATACTCTACAGTGTTGTCTTCACCCTGCCCCATCCCTACAGCTCACCTATACCCTATAGGAACATCCCTATAGTTCTCCCTGACCCTATAGAGGGTTCCCCAGTCCCTACAGCTTGTCCAGGCCCTACATGGTCACCTCAGTCCCTATAGCTCCCCTATATCCTATAGGGTGCCCCCACTCCCTACAGCTCTCCTCCATGCTATATATGGTCCCTCCATCCCTACAGCTCTCCTATAACCTATAGGGTCCCCCTAGTCCCTACAGCTCCCCCTGACCCTGTAAAACCCCCTCCATTCCTATAGCCCCCCCCAATCCCTATAGCTTCCTCATATCCTATAGCGCCGCCCCCCCACCTCA
>NW_010524828.1:0-292 GCF_000687285.1 Phaethon lepturus | reverse complement strand
CTACAGTTCCCCCAACCCTCCAAAAGGTCCCTCCGGTCCCTATAGCCCCCCTCCATCCTATAGGGTCGTGTTCCCCCCCCACCGAGTCCCTACAGCTCCACCCAATGCTGTAAAAGGTCACCCTGTTCTTTTATGGACCCTATATCCTATAGGGTGTCATCCTCCCTCAGCCCCTATAGCCTCCTCACACACTAGTGTTGCCCCCCCCAGTACCTATAGCTCCCCTATACCCTATAGGGTCCCTCCCAGCCCCCATAGCTCCCCCTGACCCTATAGAGCATTCCCTGGTCCC
>NW_010524827.1:0-2927 GCF_000687285.1 Phaethon lepturus | reverse complement strand
GCCCGCTGCGCGGGCAGGCGGAAAGCGCTCGGAGCGCTGCCCGGGCCCGCGGGTTGTGCGTGGGATTTTGGGGAGGGAGCGAAGCCCACCCGGCCCCCTCGCCCCTTCCACGACCGGGCGGCAGCGCGTCCCACGCACACCTATGCTCCTTCCCCCACGCGAGGTCTCGCGCTTTTCAAGCAGTCCCAGACCTCGGCGTGGCACAGTGCGTGACATCAAGCCCCACGCATCAGGCAGGGCACGGCACGTGGGTTTAAGAAATGACACAGCTGATCCGAGAGGGAGAAAAAAATGCAACCTGTAATAGGAAGCGCGGCTCTCGGGAAGGTAGGTGTCCTGGTCTGTGGAGGAATGCAGGGCTGGGAAACTCCTCGCGTGGAAAGGCGGGGTGTGGACAGGGAAGGCGAATTTGCTTCCAGCGCGGAGAGGCGCGTTTCTAAACCCACACTCGAGCTCCAATCACACACTCCCAGGTTAGCGCAGCATTAAATTAACAGGGTCGGGGTTACCCAGGGCATTACACGGTGTGCCCGGGATGTAACCTCTGCTCATTTACACACAAAGAAGAGGGAGAGACGGAGTTACCCCTTTGGAAAGCCAAAGAGCACGGTGAGTATCGGTAATTTGTTCCCCTCCCTCACACGCCTGCGAACAAAGTTCAAAGGCAGCCGGTGCGCCGCTGGGTTTGGGTCCGTCGCAGCCCCCTTCGCTCCCTCCCAAACGCGGAGCAGCCGCGTTTGGTGCGGGGACTTGCGGCACAGCCCCTCCGCAAAGCGGCGAGAAGAACTTGCGGCATCTCGGTTATAACTTTGCTGCTTTACGTAGGGAAGAGGAAGAAAAAAGAAAGAAAAAAAAAAGGGGGGGGGACGACGACTTGGATCCAGCGCTGTTTATAGGCGGCATTAAAGCCGCCTCCGCGCTTAGCAGCCCTGGAAAGGAAGCGTCAGAAAACTGGCTGCCTTATTGATCCAAGGTGCCGGACGCTCGCAGCCGTGCCGGCCAGGTTGGAGCTACACGGTCACGGCTCCTCTCGGGTTAGGTAGCGACGAGAGGAATAGGACCCGTGGTTTGCTGACCACTAGCCCGGGCACGATTCAGTTCCCACGCACAGGTATGGGGCACGAGGGCGTGGGATGGAAGCCTTTCCCCTTTCCTCTCTGACAGGCATACAACGCAGGGCACCCGCAGAGCTGAAAGTGGGCCAGGGCTGCGCGGTAGGTATCAGGTGGCACAAAGCAGAGGAAAGAAATCCAGTTAAAAATACACTAGTTGAAATCAGAGGACGAGCTTGATTTGTTTGGGTTTTTTTTTTTTTCCCCCTTTTTAAGCAAAGGTGCACGTTAGAACAAGCTGGAAGCACTTTGTGCCTGACGGTATCCCCCACGCCCATTGCAAATAAAGCAAGAAGCTTGCTCGTTCTTTGCATCTTTTAAACCTTGTTTTAATTAGAATTGCTAAAGTAGGACACCCCGGTGGAAGATGTTTTCAAGTATCCACCTACCTCTCTGCTGTAAGCAGAATTGCTGTCTGCTAAATTGCTTGAAACGCAAAAATCTGCCCCACCCCCAGCTTGTTTTGGCACCAACTCACCCTTTCCCCCCCGAAATTGCAATCGCTTATGAAAGGTTACTCCATGAAGGAGAAAAAAGAGAAACCCCAAACAACCAGCAGTAATGAGATGAGTGGACTTCGAGAGCCTGGCTTTGCTCTGCGCAGCAGAGAGCGTCCCTCAAAACTAATGGTTTTTTGTTGTTGTTGTTGTTGTTGGGTTGTGTGTTTTTTTTTTTTTAAGTCCCAAATTGGGCGTATCCTTACCCTTCTCCTTTAATTTATTTGATTAAATCATAACAAAAACAGATTCATCAGCTTCTCGTGCTTCCTCACATGTAACCGTACGAGCAACCTTTTATATGGAGTTAAGTAATTGGCTTCAGTTAACTAAGGGCACAGGCTGGGCTGAAGTTTTACCCCCCCGTTCCGAGAGCAGCATTTCGGGCAAATGCGTGTTACAGCTGTACCTCACGCTCCTCATTTGCCAACCGCAGGTTTTTAAACTATCTCATTCCCCACCTTTCTCTGATTTGGCTAATGAGGGTGGCCAGGGCAGGGGCTTGCGGGACGAGTGGGCTCTCTCCCGCTGCGGGGCCGGTTCAGGGAGCGCCCAGCCCTGCTTAAACTCGGGACCGCTTCTGGACCGCCTCCCGTGGGCATCCACGTCCCATTGCGGCTCCCTGCCACTCCCGACTGAGGACTAGATTAATTTCGCTTTCAGTTCTGTTAGCTCACTTCTAGCTTAAATTAGAAAGAAAGAAAAAAAAAACACAAACCACTCTAAAAGTTTCTCAGGCAAAGCTCGGGTTCCCTTTGGTTATTACCCTAGCGTCAATTAACTCTTTTTAATTTGGAAATGCCTGCCCGAGAAAATGATAATTCCCCGTCCTTCTCTAAAAGGTAGTTGCAGGGTGGCATTTAGTGCATGCGGTCCCCTGGTGACCTAACGACAGGGTTACACCCCTGCCCCCTCGGTTTCAGTCCCAAGTTAGGCAGCAACGCCGGGCACCCCTCACGGCTTCTGGGGTGCCGTCGCTGCTGCCTTGTCCTGCCCAAATCTCTCCCTCCCTCTCCCTTCCCTCGCACCTTGCCCACAGCCACGCGGGTTTACACCTCGGCTGGGCTCTCACGGCCCCGCGGCGCCTGCAGCCAGCACAGTAAAAAAAAGAATTAATTTTGTGTGTCCCCTCACCGAAAAGAGGGGCAGGGGCCCATAGCGGCGGGTAAGGAGGGCGCCTGCAGCTCTGCGGGGCGTTTAACTGCTGAGAGGGAGCGGCAGGTTCGCCAAAGGACGGCAGTCGGTCAGGGATGTGCGGGGGGGGGGAGAAGACCGTCCAAAAATGGTGCTTAGTGACACTGGAACAAAAGTTTAACGT
>NW_010524826.1:678-935 GCF_000687285.1 Phaethon lepturus | reverse complement strand
GAGAGCAACTGCCAGGGACCCGCCGGGGCTCCCCAAGAAACCCCCGTGCCTGGGTAGGAGGCATTTCAGCAGAAAAATAAGAAAACAAGAAGAAAAAGAAAAATCATGTGGGGGCAACCTTTGCTCTCACCTTGCCTTCGGGAGCAGCCTGGCCACGCTGGTGGAGCAGAGGTCTGGCTCTGAGCTCCCCGCCGCTTGCCTTGCAAAACGCAGGTGGGCTGGACTCAGGGCTCAGCCTGCTCGGGAGCTCGCTCTGG
>NW_010524826.1:364-637 GCF_000687285.1 Phaethon lepturus | reverse complement strand
GTGGGGTTTGGCTGGTGAGGTCTGCCCCCGCCACAGCTGGCGCTGCCAACCGGCATCACCTTTCCTTCCTGCTGGGAAAGTAAACCTGCTTGAAGAGCTTCCTCCACTTTTATCCCATCATTAGCTGGGGAGCTTTGACAGGCCATGTGCTGGTGGCCCTGTGGTCTCTCCAAGATGTACATCTTTAACGCATCCATTACCACACTCGTAAATCACAGCACGGAAAAGCAACCAGCTCCTGCCATTGAGTGACCTTGACCCTGCAGCTCCCTC
>NW_010524826.1:0-294 GCF_000687285.1 Phaethon lepturus | reverse complement strand
CCAGTGCCTGGCCCCGGTTGATGGGGCCAACACACCTCGCTCGGCTCCAGTGGGAGCTGGGGTGGTTTTGGGTGCCCAGCCAGCCCCTCCCCGGCTCTTCGGGTCAGGCATGTGAAATTTGGGCCCACGGTACCACGGGGGAGCAGCTCCCACGTAACTAAAACACAACTGGCGCTGCAGAAACACTGGTGGCCGTGGCGGCTTGTGATGCTCACGCCGGTTTTGCGCTGGGGGTGTCAATAAGCGCCTAGAAAAGCTGGAAACCATCACCTGGAGGTAACGCAGCGGCTCCCC
>NW_010524825.1:15046-19438 GCF_000687285.1 Phaethon lepturus | reverse complement strand
GGGGAAGGCAACTGCAATGTAATTAATGCTGTAACAACTTGTTTCCCCCTTGGAGAATTATACCATTAGCTGCTTCAATTGTGCATGAAATATAAATTACATTACTCAGAGGCATCATGTCTAAGCAGACAGAATCCTAAGTGACACGGCTTGCCACAGTGTATCACGCTCCCTGGCCAAAATTAACAGGAGCCCGGTTGCCTGAGGCTGGCAGATTCATTCGGATATCAAAGTTAGAACCACGGTGCTTCAACCGCCTTCCTGCCTCAGGGGATTTCCCAGGGGAAAGCACTTGTAGACAGGCTCTATGTTCCAATGAGAGCAACCCACAGGTTTGAAAATGCTGGCGTACCCCTGTGGCAGCCTCGCCGAGCCGAGGCCGGTGCCTTAACAATTCAGGGACGCATCGCCGTCCTCGTGCCTACCTCTGATTTGCACCCGTCTGACCTCTGTTTGCCAGCAGACAAAACCCGACCAGGATCACGGTGCTAAATGCTATAGGTATCCATAGTGAGAACTTGGCAGGAGGGCTGCTGAGCTGTAAAAAGGTCCCAGAAGGCAAGAATCTTCCCCTCCCGCTGAGCCAGGACCCTTTATTGGGGGACAGGCAGCTTCAGTTCTTGTACTTCCCTGGCTCCTCTAATTTTGGGGTTAGCAGTAGGCTAGAAGACATTTTATTCTCCTCTGATGCCCGTATATAATGAATGATCGCAACCCTGCAGCCTGGATTAGCTGTGTCTGTGAAGAATAATTTGCTCCACTGTTGGAATAGCATCCCAATTTTTTTCCTAGTCACTTAATGTGGACCCTTGGAGCTGCAAACACTGAAAACACAGATGCAAAGGGAACTGCAGTTTCTCTTCTCTGCCTCCAGAAGAATAGCTTTTGCCTTAGTTTGCCGTTGCAAATTTGAAATCATAGACAAATCTCTTCCTTGGAAAAAAAATTGTGGAAAAAAGGACAGTCTTGACCGCCAGTCAGAGCAGATCAGCCAGTATCTGCTGACACAGGGCCAAATACTGCAAGGTGCTGTGTGCCTTCAGCTCCCATTTAAATCAAAGGGAAGTGAGAATGCTCAGCACTTTCAAGGATGTTTTTTTGCTATTTCAGCATTTTACCAGTGACGTTGCCCAAGAACCACCAACACAGAGTCGTCAGAGATAGTTGACTGGTCTCACACCATGGTGAGGATCTGATGCTATGCTGTCCTGGTTTCAGCCAGGATAGAGCTGGTTTTCTTCACAGAAGCTGGTGTGAGGCTGTGTTTTGGATTTGGGATGAGAAACTGTTGATAACGTGCTGATGTTTTGTGTCCAGCTTCTCGGCCGGCCCTGCCAGCAAGGAGGCTGGGGGTGCCCGGGAAGCTGGGAGGGGACACAGCCGGGACAGCTGACCCAGGCTGGCCGAAGAGATATTCCCTACCATATGACGTCATGCCCAGTACATAAACTGGAGTTGGCCGGGGGGCGGGGATCGCTGCTCGGGGATGGGCTGTCAATCACTGGGTGGTGAGCAATCGCTGTATTGGGCATCACTTGTTCTTGTACTTTCCTGTGTTGGTATTATCATTGTTGTTTCCTTCTCTCTTTCTGTCCTATTAAACTGTGTTTATGTCAACCCACGAGGTTTTTTTCCTAATTCTCTCCCCTGTCCCACTGCGGGAGGGGGAGTGAGTGAGCAGCTGCGCGGTGCTTAGTTACCGGCTGGGGCTAAACCACGACATGTGCAGAAGACGATTCAGGCTAGGTATCGCCCACAAGGTATACTTTATGAGCTGTGAAAACTGCAACACCATTTTCTTTCCAGGGGCCATATATGTGTGGCTTTTGCCAGTAATATTGCGTTCGGGGTAGTGGCTCAGCGTCAGGTTAAACTGCAGGTGTTGACAGGTCTTATCTGATGCAGTTTTGGTCTTCTGGTTCCCTGTGACCTCTGTTCCTTGGTAAAGCAGGAAGAGTACATGTGAAGTACCTTGCTCTAAGCCAGAAAAGCCATCTGTCAGCAGAAAGAAAATGATCTGGGTCCAAATTGACTTTGGACTGAAAGGTTGTTTTCTCGGTCTCTCGCCTAGCTCAAAATCCAGGCAGCCAAAATTTTTTTACTCCAGAGAAACTGTTACTAAATTCAGCCACTGAGCAAAACTGGGGTAATTTCAAAGGAAAACTCTCAGCCCCTTTGCTATTTTTGAATTTTGAAGGGTTCAAAGTGCAATATGCCTGGTTTTAATAGAAGGAATTATTTATTACAGAAGCAAAATCATCCCCAAATCGCTGCTGCTGGTGTACACCACGTAACCAAAGCATGAGGGTGGTTATCCTGGTCACGGCTGGAAGTCTTACACGTGAATGTGCAGTCACGGGGAGCTGAAGGCTTTGGTTTGGCGGTGGGGCAATCCCAGGGGGACTAATGTAATGCAAGGTACAACAAGGGGCACCCTGTGCAAGGGGAGACCTGGGATATGGCTGCGTCTCTGATGAACAGGAGGCCTTTCCAAGTGTTGAAATACCATGGCACCTCTTCCTTCGAACCCTTAGTGACTTCTCTGCAGCAGCCAGAAGGGCAGCAAAGGTTTTTGAAGAAAGGGCAGGGAGGATGGAGGGAAGAGGGGATTTTCAGCAACGTTGCTCTATGAGAGCCAGGCATTTGACTTGCCACACGCATCTGGAGAACTCTTCCCTGCCCCCACAGCTACAGCTGAGGCAAATACACCTAAACGCGTCAATATTTGCAACACAGCACTTTAAAAAAATAGCTGGAGGAAATCAAACATGTTGCTTCCCGAGAAGACCAGGGAATATACATTCCCAAGCGCTGAGCAAGATCATCCATTATACATTTTTATCTATTCAGCTGACTGCCTGCGTATCCCCTGCCTGCCTACGCAGGACAGACACCTCTCCAGCACGGGAGAATGGCATCCACCAGAGTGGCCCCCCTGTATCCGTGGGCTTGCTCTCCCGAAACATTGAGATGCCGGCACTCTTTCAGGGACAATTTTCTTGGCAAGGGAAGATCTTGACTGTCGATTGCACTTCGGCAGCAGCCAATATAGGAAGTAGCGGTATAAATTCTCATTCTCATTAAATGTGTCTGTCTGACTGATGGACGCCGGTAGAATTACACAGCAGATCCAGATTTGTGGGTCTGACAGTAATAAACCAAATTTTCATATAGAATACATGTCTTGGAGGGGTGTCGGATGTGCTTTATTTCTGTGAGTTATAGGCACTGCGTGACACGGGAACGGTGCCGGCCACTACCATGGGAAACGGCCACCGAAACCATCCTGGTCCTGACAAGCGGAGCAGTGACCTTGCAGACATACGCTGCATTCCCTCCCTGAGAGAAGAGCTCACCCACCCCTTCTGTTCATATGAAAATCCTTTTCCTCCGCAAAGCTGCCCTGTATGCCGTGAGCTGCTCCTGCACTCTGCTGCGGCAGCCTTGGTGGGAACAGGCAGAGAAGGGAAAACCAGGCACAGGAGCATCTGAGTTTCTCTCCCAAACCCGCTGTCACCATATTGTCACTGGTGAGCTCTCCAGAGAGCCACTGCGGCCAGGTGAGCAGCGGGGAAGGCGCTGTGAAGGCCCGTCCACTGACCTTTTTTCCTTCTAAAGCAAGAGCCAGCCAAAGGAGTATGTGCCGGGTCCGGGATGCGGTGGGTTACTGCACTGCTGCGAGGCAGCCGGGGCACCTGGAGTTTTGTTTTCCGAATCGCTACAGCAACAGCCGGGGTTAGATACCGGAGCCTTTAATTCATCTGCATGGCTGCCAGTGGTGGACTGGTGCCAGAAGGAAAGGTCTGCAAATTTTCCCAGTGCGACTGTCTCTCAGTAATGTTCTCTGTCCTGCTGTTTCAAGTGGGTTAATAAAAGACATAAAATATTTCCTTGTCTTTCTTTTGCACTTTGAGCTTCTGTTTTGCACACAAGTCTCTTTTCTCCTCTCCTGTCTCAACTTTTTCCCCACAACCTGTCTCCCCCTCCAGCCCCGCACCGCCGCCGTGTTAAGCTTTCAAGCCTGGGTGTTGAGGCACCATGCCCCCCTCTGCCAGCCCGGGGGCCATTTCGGACTGTCCTCTCTTCAGTCTCTCTCCCAGGCCCTAGATAACACTCAGGAAACCCTGGGCCAGCTCCCACTCACTGGCTTTCCTTGCCGTGGTCTAATCCAACCTGTCTCCCCCTCCAGCCCCGCACCGCCGCCGTGTTAAGCTTTCAAGCCTGGGTGTTGAGGCACCATGCCCCCCTCTGCCAGCCCGGGGGCCATTTCGGACTGTCCTCTCTTCAGTCTCTCTCCCAGGCCCTAGATAACACTCAGGAAACCCTGGGCCAGCTCCCACTCACTGGCTTTCCTTGCCGTGGTCTAATCTCATGCCCCTAATTTCACTGCCG